>NC_059125.1:91620361-91920361 GCF_020740685.1 Jaculus jaculus
TTGTGGGTATAGAGTAGTTCTCATTCATTATTTATAGTGATGCTGATATTGGTAGAATCAAGATAGATGTTGATTAATCTTTGTTAGGCAAAAACAGAAGGAATAGGCTGGGCATGGTGGCTTGTGCCTTTAATCCCAGCACTTGGGAGGCAGAGGTAGGAGGATTGCCTTGAGATCAAGGCCACTCTGAGACATAGTGAATTACAGGTCAGACTGGGCTGGAGTAGGAACCTATCTTGAAAAAGCCAAGAGAGAGAGAGAGGGAATAATATCATGCACAGTGGGAAAACAAAATGAATATACTTTCTTAGTGCATACAGCTTTCCTGTCTATTGCCCTAAGAAATATTGTCAGAAATGAGTCAACACAGCCTTTTAAGCAAATGGTGTTTTGAAAACTGGATATATATCTGCAGAAGGATGAAAATAGATTCTTCTCTCTCGCCATGCACAAGAATTAAGTCCAAATGGATTAAAGACCTTAACATCAGACCGGAAACTCTGAAATTGCTAGAGGAAAAAGTAGGGGAAACCCTTCAACATATTGATCTTGGCAAAGACTTTCTGAATACAACCCCAATTACTCAGGCAATGAAACCACAGATTAATCACTTGGACGTCATGAAATTACAAAGATTATGCACTGCAAAGGACACAGTGAAAAAAGCAAAGAGACAACCTACAGAATGGGAAAAAATCTTCGCCAGCTATATATCTGATAGAGGATTAATATCTAGGATATACAAAGAACTCAAAAAGTTAAATAATAAGGAATAAAACAAGCCAATCAAAAAATGGGCTATGGAGCAAAATAGAGCATTCTCAAAGGAAGAAATAAAAATGGCATATAAGCATCTAAAAACATGTTCTACATCACTAGGCATCAGGGAAATGCAGATTAAAACTACATTGAGATTCCATCTCACTCCTGTCAGATTGGCCACCATCATGAAAACAAATGATTATAAATATTGGTGGGGATGTGGAAAAAGAGGAACCCTTCTACACTGCTGGTGGGAATGCAATCTGGTCCAGCCATTGTGGAAAACAATATGGAGGTTCCTAAAACAGCTAAAGATTGATCTACCATATGACCCAGCTATAGCACTCCTAGGCATATATCCAAAGGACTCATCTCATTTCCTTAGAAGTAAGTGCTCAACCATGTTTATTGCTGCTCAATTTATAATAGCTGGGAAATGGAACCAGCTTAGATGTCCCTCAACAGATGAGTGGATAATGAAGATGTGGCACATTTATACAATGGAGTTCTACTCAGCGGTAAAGAAAAATGAAGTTATGGAATTTGCATAAAAATGGATGGACCTGGAAAGGATTATACTAAGTCAGGTAACCCAGGCCCAGAAAGCCAAGCTCCACATGTTCTCTCTCATATGTGGATCCTAGCTACAGATGATTGGGCTTCTGCGTGAGAAGGAAAATACTTGGTAGCAGAGGCCAGTTAGTAAAAAAGGAGACATAAAGGGAAGAGAAAGGAATGGAGGAGGATACTTAATAGGTTGATATTGTATATATGTAAGTACAATGATTGTAATGGGGAGGTAATATGATGGAGAATGGAATTTCAAAGGGAAAAGTGTGGGGGTGGGGAGGGAGGGAATTATCATGGTATATTTTTTTATAATCATGGAAAATGTTAATAAAAATTAAAAAAAAAAAGAAATGAGTCAACAATTACACATTGGAGAGAACTTCTTGTCATATATAGGTAGGACAGTTTGGCAATATGGTAAAAATAACTGATGATATTATCATCAAGTATGTTCATCAAAAAACTAAATTTACTTGCATATGTTAGAATACATCTATAATCCTAGCACTTGGGATACAGAAACAGGAAGACATGGAGTTCATAGTCATTCTTGCCTACATAGTGAGTTTGAGGCCAGCATGGAGGTGTCTATCTTTAATGGTGAGGTGGGTTTCTTGAAGACTGCAAATAGAAAGGTCCAGTTTTTTGGTCTATCCTGATAATCTGTGTCTTCTGATGGGTGAGTTAAGACCATTAACATTTAAAATTATTGCTATGAGGTTTGAATTAATCCCTGTCATGATAAGGGGTTTTACAGGGTTTGGTGCTTTCTGGTATTAAGTACTGTTTAGAGCCTGGAATATTTTTGTTATTGTGATCTTCTTGTTGGCTCTTGAGATTGGTTGCTTGACTATTGTATGTAGAGTATTCCCTAAAGTATTCTCTGCCAGTTTGGCTTTGTGTTCATATCATCATAGACTTGACTTTTTTTTTCATGGAAAGTTTCTCTATCTCCATCTATTATAGGGGATACTTTTGCTGGGTAGAGTAGCTTGGGTTTGAAGCCATAGTTTTTTTTAGACAATGAAGTGTTCCAATCCCAATCCATGTCCTTCAGGGTTTCCACTGAGAAATCTGATGTAATTCTAATGGAATTGCCTTTTTATTTTGTGTTTCTCTCTTGCAGATTTTCACACTATCTCTTTGTTTTTCTTTTTGAAAAATTTGTTCTTTGTTACTGTCTGTTTGGTATTCTGTGGGCTTCTTGTATCTTGATGGACCTCTTTTATGAGAAATTCAGAAAATTTTCAATAGTTTTGTTGAATATTTTCTCTTTGCCTCTGGCCTGGATTTCCTCTCCTTCTGATATACCCATGATCCAGATATTTGGTTGTTTTACGGTATCTCACAGTTCCTTCATATTCTGTTCACTTGATTTCTTTAATTTAGCAGTGTTTTTGATCTTGTGATCAATTTCTTGTGTCTTGTCTTCCAGGTCAGAGGTTCTGTCTTCCACATGAGTAACTCTGTTGGTGAGGGGTTCTAGAGAGGTTTTTATAATTTCTGTTATTTTAATTTTCTGTTGTGTTATTTTGCATTGTGTCCATCTATTTTATGAGGAATAATTTCAACATGAGTCCTGATTTTCTTGATGCTTCCTGTAATTCATTCTTGCATTTGATCAAGTCTTCATTAATCATAATCAACTGGTTGTTGAGTTCTTTCCTGACTCACCTTCAATTTATTCATATCTCTTTGGAGGGTTCTAACATTTTCCACATCAAGTTAAGCTTATTGTCAAATCTGAATACTCTAGGAGACAATTCTGTTCAATTTCATTCATATGATTATTGCTTGTTTAATGGTTTGCTTCCAGTTCAGCTTTTTTTTTTTTTTTTATCAGGGTCTCATTGGTTGTTGTGTTTTCATTTTGGGAATGAATTTCTGTTGATTTCTCTGTGTTTTTATTGTAGGCTTCCATTGTAGGACTAGGCATCCTTGGTGGAGATCCTTCAGTTTTCTGACTTATGTTGGCTTTTATGCACTGTTGTCTACCCATTTTAGGGAGACTCTTTATTTTACTGAGGAGGAAGCAAGTTTTTGTCTTTTGTCCTTTGCACCCTCTGACTCAGGTGATCAGAAATGTTGGTACTCAGTGGCCAGTCAGGATACCAGAGCAAAAAGTTTGATTTCACAGCTCACTCAGGGATCAGGCCTCCCCAAGCAAGGCACAATGGGACCTACCAGGGCCAGAGTAATTTGAGGAGCTGGGAAGAGCAGAGAGGCAGGGGTCTAGCCTTTTCCCTCCACACTGCTGTGCCCTCCAGCAAACTGACCACTCAGGAAACCCAGACCAGTGAGCTGGGAGAAGCAGGGAGACAGGTGTCTGACATACTCATTTCACACCACTGACAGAGCCCTCACACTGTCTGCACAGGGAACCCAGTCTAGGGAGCTGGGAGGAGCCTGGAGAAGGGTCTGGCCTACACACACCATACCATCATGCCTGCCCATACACTGTCCATGCAGGGTACACAGACTAGGGAGCTGGAAGGAGCGGGAAGACAGGGGTCTGGCCTACTCACTCCCCACCTGTGCCCAACCAAGCACTGTCATTGATGAGGATCCAGACATGGAAGCTGGGAGGAGACAGGAGCTTGTGTTTGGTTTTCGGTGGCTTTTATATTCAGATGCATATATGGTGCTGACTTTAGAATTAGCAGTGTTGGCCATGTATGCTGCACAGCTCTATCATAATCCTATTAGTTGTGTATAGTTGGTTACCTTCCAGGTATACATGTCTCTTTGAGTGGTTTCTACTCATAGGTTTATAAGTAAATTATTATATATGTGTTGAATGTCATAGAATGTCATCACATAAAAGGGAGGGAGTGAAAAATCATTACAATAAGATAATGTTGGGTCAAATGACTTACTTGCTCTAACCAGTGAGTTGTCCCCTTAGCCTATCTTCAAAAGTTGTGTATGATTACACTAGTGTATAAAATAATATTGTGGTAAAAATTAGTCATATATATGTATATATAGTTTCATCATTTCTCTCTGTATTTAAAGATATGACAATCTTGAAGCTGGGAGTGGTGGCACATGCCTTTAATCCCAGCACTCTGGAGGCAGAGTTAGGAGGATTTTCATGAGTTTAAGGCCACTCTGAGACTACATAGTGAATTCCAGGTCAGCCTGGGCTACAGTGAGACCCTACCTCAAAACAAACAAGCAAACAAACAAACAAAAAGATATGACATTCTTGACACCAATTTTAAGAATATTCATGAGACCGAAGTAAATTAAAGATGTCTCTAATAAGTGTGTTAGGAGGGTACAGATAATTATCAACTGGGCTGGAAAAGATTGCTTAGTGGTTAGGGCATTTGCCTCAAAGTCAAAGGACCCTGGATCTATTCCCCAGGACCCAAGGAAGCCAGATGCACAAGGAGTCACATTCATTTGGAGTTTGTTTGCAATGGCTGGAGGCCCTGGTGCACCCATTCTCTCTACCTCTTTCTTTCTCTCTCTCTCTCAAGTAAATAAATAAAATATATTTTCAAAAGAAAAGAAAATTATCAACTGATTTGATCAATTACTTCCAATTCTGGCTAATTTTTCTCATTGTGTAAGAATTAGCTGAAGGTATTTGAAAAATGGGAAAATAATCCAAATAAAGTGATATACAGGTGTTTAGCAATAAAAATGTTCATTATTAAGATTTTGATAAATATCTTATTATTTTGTTTTTATTTTCTCAAATTGTTATATATTCATTTGTGCATTGTACAGGGCTATTTGACGATATTTTCTTATAGGTTTATAATGTACCTTGAGCATTATCCCCTTGTATCTGCCCTGGGGAAATGCAAAGCATGTCTATTGACCTCATATAAGGCTCAGACAACAAACCAAATCCTGGTTGCACCAAAATTCAATTTTGGTCAACAAACAAGTTTATTTAGGTTACTTACAGAAGCATGAGTGACTCAAAGGTGGCTTCATAATCACAAAGCCCCACCCCAACCTGGATGGAGCTCATTGAATCTGCATCATGGAGTTCCCCTTCTACTTAATCTTGTCCTTTGTTATACCATATCTTACAGCTTCTCCAAAATTAGTTGTAGCTGGGGCATAGGGAAGGAGGGATCAATGGCTGTAATACCAGTTGAGGGTCTTGTGACTGCTAGGGTATATCAATAGCTCTTTTACAATAGCCATAAACTCAGATATCACTGTATTGTTTTTCTCCAAAGTCATCATGGCTACTGGGCCAAAGTATTCTCTACTCCAAGATAGCATCTGGGAGAAAAATTGCCATACAACACCTCCCCACTTCCATGTCCCTACCTCTGGCACTCATTGTTGTCCTAGCAGTTTCACTTCTACTTTCATGCCTTATGTTACTTGTGAAAGGATATCATTAATTCAAAAAACAATTTCAAGTTAGTTTTGGGTAGATTAGTTTTTAGAAAAATTATTGATAATAATAAAATGTAATTATAAAAACTAGCAATAACTTATGGTTCTCACATTTATTCATTCATGTACAGAAATTTGGTATCTTAACTGATAATAAAACAAAAAATGTTTTGGGGTGTTGTTACTTCTGTATGAATAATAAGAATGGAGATAGAATTTTGCTGTAGAATCAAAACTACTCTTAGAGTTAAAAAACTGAAAACCATGAAAAACAACAATTATTCCCTGAAGTATTAAGCATTTCTCCAAAATTATATTTGAATATATTTTTGATATCTATGCTTCCTTTTGAAAAATGTTATATTTTTATTTATTTGTAAGGAGAGGAAGATAGATATAGATAGATAGATAGATAGATAGATAGATAGATAGATAGATAGATATGATGGACATGCCAGTGTATCTTGCCATTGCAAATGAAATACAGATGCATGGGCATCTAGCTTTAGGTGGGTATTGGGGAAATGAACCCAGGCCATCAGGCTTTGCAAACAAGTTCCTTTAACATATCACTTCTGTCCCAATATCTATGCTTCCAATCTTAGACTCACATTTTTAAACCAATGAAATCTCATCTTTAAGTCTACTTCAGTGATGAGCTTTCAGGACCTTCTGGATTTCTGTTCCCCTGCAGAATGGGGACAGGGCGGAAAGAAAAGATGGTATCAACATATTATGTATACATACAAAATATGTCCTTAATAAAAATACTCTAAAAGCTCATATTCTTTCTTTTAATGATTGTTGCATTTATATCAGTGCTTAAGTCCTACTTGCTTTCATCCACATAACTTTGCTACTATAGGTTGGGTGTTTTCTGCCTGTCTATGTGACCCTAACAGATTCTAAGTGACAGATGAAATCACTGAGTTGAATTGACAGCTGAAACATGGACACAATTAGATTAGCTGTGAAATTCCAGAGAGGAAAGATTGTTAGTTGGGGCTGAAGTTCTTCACAGTAGCAAAACTACTACTTGTATTTAGAATGAACTGTTGTACAGAGCTGAAATTTTATCAACCCTGAAAGCTCAAGTACCCATTCCCTGAATTTTGGCTAATTTAAATAATATAGATTATTAGTATTTTCCATCTTAAGACTTTTTAAAAATTTCCTTGTACCTACAGACCTCGAAAGGAATCATATAGTTTTCACAACTCTAACTTAAGACTGTAATTCAACAGGAAATTGGATGGTACTAGAAGTACTCTAACTTTATAATTCAGCACTATTTTGTGCAAAAGAAGACAGCAAATAGCTATTAGCAACACTGTATTAGATATAATATATATATATATATATATATATATATATATATATATATATATATAATCCATCTATCTATTTATATTAAAATGAATAAAACATAAAATCCATACAGAAAACTCAGGAGGAAATTAGAAATAGTTCCTAAAAGAGAAAAAGAAATGTTCCTAGAAAAAATAATTTGAATATAGCAAATAGAGTTGTACTTGGTTGCCTGTTATTGAAATGAAAGCAATATATTGTTATTTGATAATAGGGTTTATTTTTTCATTTTCCTTCTTGATTTATAACTCCAATTTTATATTCACTTGTTAATAATTTTACAAAGCCATTGAAAATCTACAGAGATAATGAAAAATAACTGATGCTATAAAATCTAGTCAAAATTAACACTAGATTATTAAGATGTCAAGTTACAAACAGCATCATCAGGTATGCCATTTTGTACTACAGTACTGGGCAACTATAGTGGAAATGAATTATTCAGACTCTGCTCCTTTTAGGATTCTATGAGCAACTTGTGCAAGAAGCTTCTGTCTCTTGCTCTGCCAGAGCATGGAAAATAGTTCAGACTTTATTCTTATAGACTCTGAATGGGTGTCTATGATTATTTTAATGTCTCTCTTTTAAACTTTTAGTGTATTTTAATGACAGTGAATCATCAGTGTTGGTGAAAGGTTTCATTAATCATTGCATCAAGATGAAATGCTCCATTACTCATTATATCAGGTTCAAATAATATATAGCCCCTTTGTAACATAATGCTTATTTATTAAAATGTATTTATCTTGTCTGCTATATTAATATGTGCTTTTCATAAGCAATGTAATTTTGGTAACAATTTTCCACAAAATTAGAAGAGTTATCTGAAACCTTTGAGACAATTTAGCAGTATATTAATCATACAAAATTACTATGCTAATAATATTCCTCTAAATAAATAGAGTGTAGCTTCATTATAGCATTCCTGAAATGATATGTAATCCAGCACTTACAGTCCTTACAAGAAAAACACACTTCTTCACATTAATGTTACCTTGACATTTATAATTCTAGCCACAGTACAGCTTTCTTTATCAGCTGAAAATTAATTTTAAATAATTTCTGTTGAATCAGTTCTAAGTAAATGTACTATGATATAGCAACACAATCAGTTAGTTGTCTGTCTGATTTACCATAGTAGGAAGCTTGCATGAAAATAATTAGTTCAGATTATCAGCAACAACTATTATTTCCATTTTTAAATGAGTAAAATATAGTCTTTCTTTCTTAAATACATATAAAGTTAAGTGAGAGTTACAGAGTAAAAATTATCTCAGTATTAAGGTATAGATTGAGAAAACATTATGTTGAAAAGACACTAGCAATCTAAATTGATAAAGAAATTTATTTTGTATGAGCCAAATAGCAACTAGTAAAAAATATAGCTCTGAAGTATATAAATGAAATGAAGAGGAAATGAGAAAACTGCCAAGTTCTTGTATAATGGACCTAACTTGTACAAGTTGATTGACTTGTTCTGTGAGAATGAGAAGTCAAAACAACATAGGAAAAAGAACATTTTAAGATCTTTTTTAAAGCAGGTAGTGCACATTTTTGGGTGCATATGTTACTGGCAGGTATTCATTTGTAAGTAGTGCTTTTAAGATTTAGTTGCAAAATATGCACAAAGGCCAAATAAAACAAGAATGATGAAATATCTATTAGATGACCTGGGAGTTTAGAAAGAGGAATTATTTGGCTATTTATAGCTAAGGAAACTGAGTCTCAGAAAAGCCGCATAACTTGATCAACATCATATTTGTAGTGTGACAGAGAATATTTTTTTAAATGAAGTAGCAAAATTATATTAAAACTTTATTCATTGCTTGCTCAAAATAAACCTTTAACTAGGCACCCTTAAATTCTTCTGTCAGCAATAGTGAACCATATAATTCTCAATATTCTGGAGTTTTTATGTTCTTTCAGACAAAACCACTTAGAAATGTTAAGTCACTGAATACAGTCCAAAGGTCCCCATATCTCTGGTTACAGTTACAAGCATTAATGCAATGCCTGTTTAATTTATTTAATTTATATATTGGTGAATGATTTTTTTTTACTTTTGTAGTTTAAATTTTTATAAGTAAATTTATTTAAAGTTAATGCATAAAACATTAAATTGTGCATATTAATGATGTACCATATAATGTTTCAGTATGTAATATTTTTTTAATTTAATTTATTAGTTATCTTTTCAGTAAATACAGGCAGTTTGGTACCATTATTTAGGCTCATCTGTGATCTACCCCCTGCCATTAGACCCTCCTTGTTAATGAAAATGGGTCGTGCATTGTGGAGTTAGCCCCCAGTTATTAGTATGAAAAATGTCTCTGCAAATCATAACCCAACATGTAACTCTGACATTCTTTCTGCCCCCTCTTCCGCACAATTTCCCTGAGCCATGTTGGGTTCATTTTTGGTCTGCTTCAGTGCTGAGGTGTTGGGGGCCTCTGAGGCTCTGGCTCTCTGATTTGGTAGGAGTTGATTTTTCTCTGCGTTGATCTCCTTCCCCTTTGTGCTGGTATCTGGTTCACAGGAAAACATCACCCTTACTTATTTCGCCAGTTCTCCTTAGTTTCAGTTGGGCCCCTTTTGAGGTACGTTGGGGCAGCTCTCTTCTAAGGATCTGCATCTATCTGGAAAAGGGAAGCAGATTCTCCAACGGAGAGTAAGTTAGCACCCAGAAAATTGAGATAACACTTACATTTTTGATAGACAGTACGTTAGGTTTAGGCATTTTTATACCCCGTGATTGATCATAGTTTGATATTGTAGAGTGGACTTGTGTTTGGGTATGGTTCTGACTTGTTTCCCAGCTCCAGCTATGGGTCTAGTACCATTGAGTGGATTAGTTAGCCAAATCAAGAGCAATTGGTTCCTCACCATGGCTGTGTACCACTATTGCACTTTTGTGGGCATCACATCTGCTTCTTTGTTGCAAATTAGGTTAAAAAATGTGTTGCTTGGACAGATCTTGGTCATTTCCCACAGTAGCCTATGTAGCGCCTTCTGGCACTAGACACGCTGACTGTCTGGGGACTGACTCTCTCCTGGCTTCCAGCCATGTCATTCCATTTTACGCGTCAGCTGCATATGGAGTCTTCAGCATTGGAGTCTTACCACTGGCCTTTGGTGGGTCATCAAGTACTCTGACAGAAGTCTGTCATTGTTTTGGGAAACCTTGTAGGTTTCTCTGATCAAAAGCTCATTGTGGATGGTAGGCCCAATCTCGAAGTGGGGGTTACAGGTCAGTGTCCACTAAGAAATTGAGGAAAAAGATAACTAATATACAAGAGTTAGAGAGGAGAGAGATAGAGGGGAGAGGGGGAGAGGGAGAGGGAGGGAGGGAAGATGTAGGAGATTTAGGTCAGTCTTGATCTTACCCTCTCCAGTGTCTTGTGGTTCAGGTGTTTCCTGTAAGGGTCTAGTGAAGGTTCAGCCATTTGGTCTGTCTTTTAGGAAGTAGAATTTTATGGTACCATTGCCGTTTGGGTCCAGATTACTGTTATCCACCCTTTGATTCCCTCCCCGCCCTCCCATCCATCTTATTGTCTAGTCCATGAGGTGCTTGCTGGGTATGTAAGGCATCTTGGGCAGGTTCAGGTTAGGTGTTGTAGATGAGTGAGACTATGTGTCGATGTTTTTTCTGTGATTGGGTAAGTTCACTGAGAATGATCTGTTCCAGGTTCAACCATTTTTCCTCAAATTTCTTTATGTCGTTTTTTCTTACTGCTGTATAGAATTCCATTGTGTAGATATACCACTTCTTTGTTATCCATTCTTCTAGTGATGGACATCTGGGTTGATTCCAGCTTTTAGCTACTATGAATTGAGCTGCTACAAACATGGTGGAGCAAATCTCTCTGGCTTTTGGTTTGAAGGTTGTAGGGTACATGCCCAGTAATGGTATAAGTGGGTCTGTTGGTATTTCTATAGTCAGCTTTTTCAGGAGTCTCCATACTGCTTTCCAAAGTGGTTGAACCTTCCTGCATTCCCACCAACAGTGAATGAGTGTCCCTACTTCTCCACATCCTCGCCAGCATTTATTTTCATTTGACCTTTTGATGTTGGCTATCCTTACTGGGGTAAGGTGGAATCTCATAGTTGTTTTAATTTGGATTTTTCTGATGATTAGGGATGATGAACATTTTCTTAGGTGTGTGTTTGCCATTTGTATCTCTTCCTCTCTGAATTGCCTGTTTAACTCTGTGCCCCATTTTGTGAGTGGGGTATTTGTCTTCTTATTGTTTAGACTTTTGAGTTCTTTGTAAATTCTAGAGATAAGGCCTCTATCAGTTGGATAACCTGCAAATATTTTCTCCCATTCTGTGGGTATTCTATTGGCTTTGCTTATTATATGCTTGTCTGTAAAGAAACTCTTCAGCTTCATATGATCCCAATCGTTGAGTGACTGTTTAAGAACTTGAGCCACTGGGGTTTTATGCAGGAAGTCTTTTTCCATTCCTATAACATGGAAAGTACTTCCTAAATTTTCTTCCAGCAGTTTTCGAATTTCTGGTCTTATATTGAGGTCTTTGATCCATTTGGATTTGAGTATTGTACATGGTGACATGTGTGGATCAAGTTTTAGTTTCCTGCATGTGGTTATCCAGTTTGTCCAGCACCATTTGTTGAAGATGCTATCTTTTTTCCAGTCTATATTGTTTGGGCCTTTGTCGAATATCAAGTAGCTATAGTTGCTTGACCCAAAGTCGGGGCCTCAAGTCTATTCCATTGGTCTATACTCCTGTTTTTATGCCAGTACCATGTTGTTCTTATTACTATGGCCTTTTAGTATAACTTTATACCGGGTATGGTGATGCCGCCAGAGGTATTTCTTTTGCTGAGGATATGTTTGGATATGCGAGGCCTTCTGCCCTTCCATATGAAATTTGAGATCATTTTTTCTATGTCTGTGAAGAACACTGTAGAGATTTTAATTGGAATTGCGTTAAATCTATATATTGCCTTTGGTAGGATTGTCATCTTCTCAATGTTAATTCTGCCCATCCAGGAGCATGGGAGGTCGTTCCATCGTTTCAAGTCCTCCTCAATTTCTTTTTTGAGAGTTTTTATATTTTCGTTGTGTAGATCTTTTACTTCCTTGGTTAACGTTATTCCAAGGTATTTTATTTTTTGTTGCTATTGAAAATGGGACAATGTCCTTTATTTCTTTTTCTGTGTCTTTGTCATTTGCATACAGAAATGCTACCGATTTTTGTGCATTGATTTTGTATCCTGCTACTTTGCTGTTAACTTCTTCCTTTCCAAATTGTATCCCTTTTATTTCCTTCTCCTGCCTTATTGCTTGGGCTAGGACTTCCAGAACTATATTGAAAAGCAGAGGTGAGAGAGGACATCCCTGTCTTGTTCCTGATCTCAATGGGAATTCCTCCAGTCTCTCTTCATTAAGTATTATTTGGGCCTTTGGAGCTTTGTATATTGCCTTTATTATGGTAAGATGTGAACCGGCCATGCTGATTCTCTGCAATGTTTTGATCATGAAGTGATGTTGTATCTTGTCAAAGGCCTTTTCTGCATCTATCGAAATGATCATGTGATTTTTATGTTTAAGCTTGTTTATGTGGTGTATTACATTGACGGATTTTCGTACGTTGAACCACCCTTGTGTTCCTGGGATAAATCCCACTTGGTCAAGGTGGATAATGCTTTTGATGTGTTGTTAGATTCGGTTCGCGAGAATTTTGTTGAGGATCTTTGTGTCATTTTGTGTTCATTAGGGAAATAGGCCGATAGTTTTCTTTTCTTGTGGCATCTCTGCCTGGTTTTGGGATTAGGGTGATACTAGCTTCATAGAAGGAGTTGGGTAGTTTTCCCTGTTCTTCAATTGTGTGGCACAGTTTTAGGAAGATTGGTTTGAGTTCTTCCATGAAGGTTTGATAAAATTCGGCTGGGAATCCATCTGGTCTTGGACTCTTCTTTTTTGGGAGGTTTTTTATTACTTTTTCAATCTCCATGAGCATGATGGGTTCATTGAGGTGGTTGATCTGCTCTGAGTTTAGCGTTGGTAGATGATATGCATCCAGGAATTTATCCATCTCCTCCACATTTCCCAGTTATGTGGAGTAGAGGTTTTTGAAATAAGTCCTGATGATTCTGCCAATTTCACTGATGTCTATTGTGATCTTTCCTTTTTCATTTTGAATTTTGTTCATTTGGAGTCTCTCCTTTTTTTGCTTGATCAAATTGGCCAGAGGATGTCAATCTTGTTATTTTTTCAAAGAGCCAGCTCTTTGTTTTGTCAATTGCCTTAATTGTTTCCTTGGTTTCCAATTCATTAATTTCTGCTCTGATTTTAATTATTTCTCTCCTTCTGGAGCTCTTTGGGTTGGATTTTTCTTGTTTTTCCAATGCCTTTAGGTGGATGGTTAGGCTATTGATTTGGGATCTTTCTGTCTTTTTATGAAGGCATTGAGTGCTATGAATTTTCCCCTGAGGACTGTCTTCATTGTGTTCCACAAGTTTTGGTATGATGTGTTCTCATTGTCATTCAATTCCAGGAATTTTGCAATTTCATTTTTTATTTCATCCACTATCCATTTATTATTGAAGAGTGTGCTATTCAGTTTCCATTTGCCATTGGGGCTCTTGTTTTTTTTGTTGTTGTTGTTTTCTAGGAATATAGCATTATGATCTGATATCATGCAGGGAATTATGTCGATTTTCCTAAATATGTGGAGGCTATCTTTGTGACTCAGTATATGGTCTATTTTAGAGAATGTTCCATGGGCTGCTGAGAAGAATGTGTAGTCTGTGGATTTGGGATGGAAATTCTCTGTGGAGAATTTCCTAGAGTACTTTCTGTAGGTTTGGTTTTGTGTTCATATAATTGTAAAGCTGAGTTTTGTCATGGAAGGTTTTCCTTTCACCATCTATTATAAGGGAGACTTTTGCCGGGTACAGTAGTTTGGGTTGCAAGCCGTAGTTTCTTAGGGTTTGGAGAGTATCATTCCAGGCCCTTCTATCTTTCAGTGTTTCCATTGAGAAGTCTGAAGTAATTCTGATGGGGTTTCCTTTGAACGTGGTGTGCTGTTTTTCCCTAGCTGCTTTTAGGATTTTTTCCTTGATGTCAATGTTTACAGTCTTAATGATAATATGCCTTGGGGAGTTTCTCCTTTGGTCTAGTCGGTTAGGAGTTCTGTTTGCTTCTTGAATCTTGATGGGCCTTTCTTTTTAAGAGACGGGGGAAGTTTTCTTCAATTATTGTGTTAAATAAGTTCTCCATGCCTTTGGTCTGAAATTCTTCTCCTTCTGGTATTCCAATGATTCTGATATTAGGACGTTTAAGTGGATCCCACAATTCTCTCATGTTCTGTTCACAGGAACTTTTGAACTTACTGAAATTTTTGGACTCTCGAACTGTTTCTTCCATTCTGTCTTCCAGATCAGAATTTCTATCTTCCACTTCACTGACTCTATTCTTGAGAGCCTCTAGTGTGTTTTGGAATTGTTCAATTAAATTTGCATTTTCTACTACTTTCCTATGTATCACTTCCATCGCTTTGTCCAGCTCCCTTTTTGTCTCATTTTCTGATTTTCTTGATGATTCTTGGAAATCATCCTTGCATTTCTTTATGTTTTCATTTAGTGTGGCCAGCTGATTTTTAAGGTCCTCTTTTATCTCACTCTCCCTCAACTCACAGGGGGCGTGGAGCATGCTGATTTACGATGGAGCACGGGACGCTGCAGGACGCCGCAGGTCGCAGTGGGGCACTCTGGATGCGCGGCGGGGGTGGGGCGCACTGGGGTGGGGGCTCGAGGAGCATGGGGGTGGGGCGCGGGAGTCTCGGGGCACTCGGGGTGCACAGGGCACACCTGGGCTCCCGGGCGCGGGACGCTGTGGGGCGCTTGGAGCGCGCCTGCCGTGTGTGGAGAGGTAGCGTGGGGCGCGCTGGGGGGGAGGGGCACGCTGGGGGGGGCGGGGGGTGAGCGGTCGTGGGGCACGGGGTTGTGGGGTGAGCGGGGCCGCCGGGGTACGTGGGGCTTGGTGTGCACGGGCGCCGGGCCACTGGGGCGCTGGGCCACTCCCGATGCGGCGATTCGCGGCGGGCGGGGTGGTGGGGCGTTGGTCGCGGGGGCTGTGTGCTTCCCTCTTTTACCCCAATCTGTGCCCTCCCTCTTCAAAAAGTTCCTAATTTCCCTTGAATACTTGCCTTTTTTTTTCCCTTGTTGTTTTTAGTGCAGCTAGGCGGTCGCCATCTTACCGGAAGTCTCTGACAGAGAATATTTTTAACATGCACATTTGCCTCTTTTGTCTATACAAAAGCATCCCTTGTGGAAAAATGGAGAGAAGTTATGTAGGACTGAATATAATTACAGTCTTTTCCATGAAAATATAATATAAAATCAAATGCTTACATGCTACTAGACATGTGCTTTCCATTGTTTCATTTCCATTTTAATCAGATGCTCAGCATCACAGATGCAAAATTATATTTCTTTCAAGAATGTTATGATTTATTATACTGATACAATCTTTCAGAAAACTAGAGAAGAGATGTATTCTTTATATATATATATATATATATATATATATATATATATATATATATATATATACTGCTTACTATCTTCTTTGGTCCAGGTCACATGAAGTCTATATTGCCTTGGATTTCTTTAACAAACATACAAATTACAAAATCTTAAACTGGAGGAAACAAAACAAACCACACACGTTTTTCATTCCAAGCACTATTATGCTTGGATAACAGGCCCTAAATATTGTAGCCATTTCAATATCAATCTGAAAATGAAACCAACACCCCATAGAGAAAAGCCAATCGAAGAGAATTACAGAGCTAGTGGAACCAGAGCTTATGATGTTCAATAAATTATGTCAGGCTTAAAGACTGCTCTGCCTCAGAACTTCTAAGTAGATGAACCAATTTATTTTATTTATTATTTAAGATAAGTCCACTAACAATAAAGACAACTTACACTTAATGAATAAATTATTTTCATTGTATTTATTGTATGCTTAGTTACTAGATATTTAGATTTTCAGGGTGTAGAAAGTAGAATAGAGAATATGCCAGGTAAAAAGTAGGAAATCTGTTTGAAAAAATTTAGACAATCACCATGTTGCTAGAAAATCTGTTCTCAATTTCTTTTTCTTCCAAAGGCAAATGAGTAAAGGGAAAACATTATTCAAGTGCCAAATTTGGAGGAGAAGTTAATAGGATGTCCAAATGATAGCAACATTATTTCCTCAAATCTTTATTGAAATAATCCCAATTAGGATGGTAAAATTTTTTAGTTTCACTGGTGATGCTGTGGTAGCAAAACAGGATCTATATAACTGGAATCATAAACAGATAGTGCTGAGGTTTTTCTGAAAATACTAACATAAGTGAAAGAAGAATGTATACCATTTGTTTGCACAATGAATTTTAATTTGTTTATGAACACAGTGTAATTTCTAATGATGGTCAAATTGCAAACATGCAGAAAGCATATCAAAGACACAGATTCTCCTCCTATTTTGAAAGTGTTTCTGCTTTAAATTAGTCCTATCCACATGCATATATTTCCCACTTGTTGAAGAGATCCTCCCTACATAAAATGGAAACATAAGCAAAAGTTGTTTTGCCTCAGGTTTCTTAAGGTAGTATCACTCTTCTGCTCTACATTGTAAACAAACAAGTACCACAAGCCTTTAGTTCCAGATAGTAAAAAGCAGAAAGGTCAAATCATTTGTTTAAATGATCACAGCTTGATAGGAACTTAGATCTGATTGAACTGAAAAGCACTGAATACCACATCTGTTCATAGAACTCTGAAGAATACATGTGGTTTTAATAGGAAAGGCTCTAAGGAAGACAGAAAGCAAAGAAAGGAGGTAGGGAGGTAAGGGTAATGGAAGGAGACCAGTTTTGTGATTCCCATATAGTAGTAGTTAAAGACAATCATATTTCAGCGGGACTGTGCAAATTGTTTTTGTTACTGATATGTTTACTATAAAGTTTGTAAAGAATGATATAAAGTTAACATAGAATTCTGATGACATATTGGGTCATGTAATGCCCTACATTGGCCATTAGTGTCACTACAAATACACAATCAGAATAAAATAATATGTGCTAAACAAAAGCAACTTCCAAGTCTTGAGTCCATCCATTAGCTGAACAGTTCTGATTAGATTAGTACCTCTGCTTACCTGATATTTTTGTTTCTTTGACATAGTGTCTTGCTGTAGCCCAGATTGACCTGAAATTCACTATGTAGTCTCAGGCTGGCCTAGAATTCACAGTGACCCTCCTACCTCCCCAGTGTTGTGTGTGCCACCACACCCACCTTTGCATGCTTTTAACATAGAAATTCTGGGGCTTAGGTATTGAAGTATAGTCTTTCTTTAAAGAATCTTATAGATCTGAAGAAGGTAAACGAGGTAAACACACAAATAATTTATAAAACACAATAAAGAAAAGTATTTCATAATGTACCTAAGCCTGAAATTCTATTAGGGTTCAAAAACAAATGAGTTGTCAGGGGTTAGAAACTACTCAGCTCTGAGGTAGCTATTTGTTTAATATTTCTCATGTAAAAGCCCTTGGATGTGTCAAGCACCAACCTAGAGTCATATGAATCAAAGATTATCTCAGATGGAAATAAAAAAGATGCAGGTAGAATGCCCTATAAGGGCTGGAGAGATGGCTTAGCGGTTAAGCGCTTGCCTGTGAAGCCTAAGGACCCCGGTTCGAGGCTCGGTTCCCCAGGTCCCACGTTAGCCAGATGCACAAGGGGGCGCACGCGTCTGGAGTTCGTTTGCAGAGGCTGGAAGCCCTGGCGCGCCCATTCTCTCTCTCTCCCTCCCTGTCTCTGTCTTTCTCTCTGTGTCTGTCGCTCATAAATAAAAAAATAAAAAAATTAAAAAAAAGAATGCCCTATAAGTCTTGAATATATCTGATATTGCTTAATCTGATTGATCTTATTATTTTTTTTCTCAATGATTATCCACATAGAATGTGTGTATGTATTTATTCTTGTGTGTATGTATGTTCCTCAAATACCATATCTCTTGATATTTCAACTGATCTATATCTACTCCAAAATATTGATCATATTTTTCTCTATGCCACCTTTCCAAGAATCCTGTCAAGTGTCAGGTGTGATGGCACATGCCTTTATTCCCAGAACTCAGGAGGCAGAGGTAGGAGGATCTCTGTGAGTTTGAGGCCACCCTGAGACAACATAGTGAATTTCAGGTCAGCCTGTGCTGGAGTGAGAGCCTACCTCAGACAAAGAAAAAAAAATCTTTTCAGAATTATAATATTAGAATATCAAAATGGCTTTAGCAGGCAGGTATAAAGGACTCCAGAAGAAAGTTAATTTTAACAATGGCAAGCATTTTTGCTTGGAGAAAGGAGCAGAAGTGCAGGCTGGGGAGAAAGCACAACTTTATCACCAAGTGACTGAGTATCACAGGTCACTTTATAGAAGTTCAGGTCAGGTTTTATGAGATTTTAGGTTTGGTGAATAATAGTTGAAATTTAATTCAGTATTATCAAATACTTTAGTTACTAGAGTCTGTAGGTAATATGTGTTGGCTGACAATAGACAGGTGCTAAAATGTTTGAGCCTGGTGGCAATGTTACCAGAATTATCTTAAGAGATTCTCTCACAGTAAATGTAGCATGCAGTAGAGTGAAGAGGGATAAATGGTGAGAGACCAATTAGAAGAGCCCAGAATGAAAGGGAATGAGAGCATTAACCAGAGTGTTGGTAGTGGAAATAGAATGGAGGTGACAGATGCAAGAGATACTGGGAAAGTAGGATCAAGAGCACTTAGAAATTGATTGCATGTGAAGGGCCAGGGACTGAAAGAATTGTAGAGTGACTGAAGTACTCAGGCTTGAGTGACAGGGACACAAGGTTTTTTTATTATTAACAGAAAAAGGAAAGAAGGATGTATGTTGCAAGGACAAGGGGAATATCTAGTTGGAGATGTGAATTACTCCTTGAGAAACATGGACATGGAGTTCTGAATATAGTTGTCAGTCACATGGATTTCAGAGATTATTGCAATAAGTGGTAGCATAAGTCCTTTTGTTGGGTAAATGCTAAAGTGTTATTGGTTGTAAGAGTAGAAGATAGTGGCCTTTCTGATGTGTAAATGGTGGAATAAACTATGATAGCACAATGCAGATAACTGGAAGGGGAAAAACAAGGATAACAGCCAAAGACACTGAAAACAGAAATTTAAATTCTTACTAGATGAAAGCAAGAGTATGCCCTGGTAAAGTTCCTCCATGGTTGGGCAGAAGAAGGAAAGTATCATTGTGGTCAGAGAAGAACATTGCACTATTAAACCTATAAACATAGCGCACATAAATGGACTTAAAAACCCACAATAGTTTTGAAGTGATTAAGATGTTTTTGCTCCAAACAGGTAGTTTCTATTATGTTTTATGTATTAGGCATGGGATTCATGTAAAGCTACATCAAGTTAGCCTTAAACTGAACTTGAATAATCATTGGTTCAAGGTTTTGACATATGTTCCTTTTATTTTAATTCAAAGCATCATTAAATCAAATATGGGATGCATTTTTACTGTCCTTTGATCTGTGTCTTCTGGGGATTTTAAATAACATTTCCTAGTCAGTCAAAGCTGCATTTAAATTTTATATTAAGGGTCTGACTTAACTTCATAAAAACAAGGACATTCAGAGTTAATGCTGTCAACATTGACCTTAACCTACCCCATCAAAAAGTCTGAAAAAATGTTGTCTTCTATTTGCTAGTGTTTTCATATTTTTAAAAGGGAAATGTGAAAAATAAAGTGTGAAATTCACTACCTAATCAAGGTGGTGCAAAAGAAAGTGCAGATGGAAGAAAACAAATGAACTAAAATAAAAGATACAGAAATTATTGCATGGACTGTATGCATTAAGATTATTTTTCATATCTTCAAATTAGTGCCATAATGTCTTTACTATGAAAATAAATGAAGCTTTTAAAGTAAATGCAGGCTAGAAGTATAAAGACAATTTCTATATAGTAATAGAAGAGATCAGGTCATCAAGAAAATACAAGATTTAAATGTAAATGTGCATAATATCAAAGCTTTTCATTGTACAAAGCAATATTTGATAGAGTAATTTTAAATCTACTATCTTAGCAGATTTTCACATATCTCTTGCTAATTCATGATTTATGCAAACCAAAACATTTGCAAATCTAAACTTTATTTGAAAAATCAAATAGTTAAGATATGGTATAACATTCCAACAATATCAAAATGCATGCTATTGTATTTTTTACTTTTAGTTTCATTTATTCATTATATATATTTTCATTTTCAAATTTTCATACATGTACATAATGTAGTTTGATCATATTCCACATCCTTTTTTTATTCCCCTCCTAATTTTTCTCATCCTCTCCCTCTTTCTAACCATACCATAGTTTTTTTTTTTTTAATTGTACTTATTTAATTATGAGAGGGAGGTTCTGGGGGTTGATCAGAAGGGTTTTTTATTTTCCACTTTCTTGAAGAGACAAGGTCTCCTGCTACTGAAAATGGTTTGGGACCATGAGTTCCTTTGTGGTCATGCTGGAGAATTGAACCCAGGCTAACAAGCTTTGCAAGCAAATGACTTTAATCAGTGATTCATCTTCACAGTTCTAACCATCTTATTTTTGTTAGAGGTAAATAATCACGTATTTAGCTTATGCTTCTTAATATATGAAGGAAGAGGTTGGACACTGTAAACATGACCATGCCTGTTTCCATATCCTCCCACTAACTAGTGCCTCATATTTTATTCTTCTGCTGCCTTACTAAGATTGCATTGTTTCCAGGTTTACTTTCTAATGGATCTCATTGATATTCAGTTGTGTTTTGTTTTTTTCTTGTGTTCCCTTTTCACCTTTAAGAGTGTTTTCTTTATTTAATGTAAAAAAATAACTAAACAGATAAATAAATTTAGGGTCGCTAATGGTGTTACTGGTTTTGATTGTATTCCTGAGTGTGGCTAGAGATTCCCTTGGCTTATTTCTGGCTCTTATAGATAGCATGTGTATTTGGAGTGACTGGCAACACTTCCTTTTCACTCTCCAGTTTTTAGATTTTTGTCTATAAAATAAAGAAATTGATGTACCTTAGTTCAATATTCCTGTGATTTCAAAATAATTCCCTTAAAATGTTGGATTTAAAGACAATTTATTTATTAGTGACAGAGAGAGAGAAAGAATGGGTATACCAGGGCCTCTAGCCACTGAAAATCAACTCCAGATGCATGTGCATTTGACTTACATGGGACCTGGAGAATCAAACGTGGGTCCTCAGGCTTCATAGGCAAATGTCTTAACCAGTAAGCCATCTCTCTAGCCCCCATGATAATTCTTTTATAATTTATGATAGATACTGGAAAATCTGTCCTTATCAGAAGACAGGAATATAAAACAAGAAGGCATTGGAGAAAGTATTTCTACCCTATTATTATAATAAGAGTTTCTAAGTTGGTTCTCAATCTGCTTATTTATAAGTGATCCTGAAATAATAGTTTTAGATAGATTTGGCTTTATATTTGTTGACTATAAATATTTTTAAAATGGGAAAATGGGATTGAAATAGCTCTTTTGTATGCATTTCCTTTCTTTCCTCTTATCCTTTTTACCCTTTATACAATCACACCCCCTTCACTTCACTATGCTTTTGGGATTTCCATTCAATAGTGGATCATGAACAAGTTGCACATTTATGACTGAACAAGTTGAAGAAACTTGCTGTCAGTGGCCTTTCTAATAAAAGCCCAAATGGGAACTAACATTTTCTTTACTATTTCAACTTTTATCACTTTCTTGTCATGGTGGCTTCTTTTTGTCAACTCTGAAATAAAGTATGGAAGATTTTTAGATTTGTTTCAAAAATAGTGCAATTATTCCAGCTTCAGATTAACCTTTTGGAAACATATTCACTTAGCAGAGGTTTTCATTTCTGCTTCTTTCTATAGCTTCTCCGAGTTCTTGGTAATAACCCGCTAGAGGAATTCCTCAAAGAGCACTTTCTACAGTAAAGAAAGGTTCTTGTCAGATAAGAGGTGTTTTACCACTTTTCTTTTATCAGTCATTCCATCACTAAGATTAGGAAAACAGAGTTACCTTGCTATTTGTAAGAGGTTAAGTAATACACTTATTTAAATTACAGATCCAATTGAGTGCTCTATCTGGGCTGGTTTTCGCTATAAATGTATTATTTTTTTTATTTTGGTTTATTTTTATTTATTTATTTGAGAGCAACAGACAGAGAGACAAAGAGGCAGATAGATAGAGAGAGAGAGAGAGAGAGAGAGAGAGAGAGAGAGAGAGAGAGAGAGAGAATTGGCTTGCCAGGGCCTCCAGTCACTGCAAACGAACTCCAGATGCGTGCACCCTTTTGTGCATCTGGCTAACATGGGTCCTGGGGAACCGAGCCTTGAACCGGGGTTCTTAGGCTTCACAGGCAAGCGCTTAACCACTAAGCCATCATCTCTCCAGCCCTATAATTGTATTCTTAAATAACTATGACAAAATCCTTTTTGGTCTTTTCCTAGAGAAGCAACCAAAACATTTTAGGGCTCATGATGGCAGTCAGAGGGAGCTTGCAACCATAAGATAACCAGAAAAATTCTCAACATTCCTTTAAGCTATATCTTTCTTGTAAACCTGGCATAGCTTCCAGAAGACAACAGTGATTCAAGCTTGCAAAATCTTAAGAAATATCAGAGGACTATTTTAAATCAATAGCATGGAATAAGCACATGCAAAATATTAAACCAAAGCTTAAAAATTTTCCAAATTTTACAGGGACATAGATAGATAGCTTTCATAGCTCTCAGTTGACATGGTCATTATTAGGAATGACAAGAGATATAGCTTTACATAGTAGCCATAACAAATAAGTTGGAGAAGTTCATTCTTGCCAATTTTGGCTCATAAAAGAACCATCCTTTGGAAAAGCCTTCATGTATTATAAGATTTATTCTATATACTGAATATTTCAATGACCCAGTATCTAACAACTTGCCCCCTCTGGATTTTGAGACTGAGAGTGCATGGATGAACTCTATATGTCCTTGTCTACATCTTGCACTAGTTGGTAGATAAGACGCCTGGCCACATAGATACCTGAAAAGGCCAATATAGATAAGGTATAAATATTCTACTTAGAAAGTAGAATATAAAATACCATAAGGCAAAAAGAAATGCATAATGTCACCAAGTGATATTTTAACCTTAGTTAAAGAGTAGAGGCCCTGTAGAGCAATAGTGAAGAATTTAGGATATTGCTATCATAATTTTGAGTTATCATAGTGCATTGGATTATTGTTTAGTTTGTTGCCAAGCATATCTCACACAAATTTTCATTGAGTGTTCTTGATGTTAATCTTCCCCTATATACATTCTTAATATAAAGTCAGATTTATCAGTCAATAACAATATCACTTGTGTTGACAAATACAGTGAATCTAAAATATTATAAAAGGAGCATGTAGAAAAAGTGATTCAATTTACTACTCAATTTAGTAAAGGAAGTGAGGTATGATGATGTTCAGTCTCTGTCTACTTGATGGAGGAATATGTAGCAATGAAACATCACTACCACACTTTCCAAGGCTCAGCGTACATTGTGGAAGACGTGGCAGAAAAAAATGTAAGAGCTGAAGGAAGGAAAGGACTGTTTACAATGTAATTGACCAGACAGAAATTGGCCTTGATATCCATGACCTTACAGTGCCTAGCACTATTTTCACAAGACCCTCATAATAGGGGAAAAGATGATGACATTAAAATAAAAGAGAGACTAATGAAGAGAGGGAAGGTATATGATAGAGTGTAGATTTGTGAAGGGGAAGACGGGGAAGGGGAAGGAATTATGGCTTATTGTCTGTAAGTATGTAAACTGTCAATGAAAACGAAAAAAATAAAATATCTATCATCTATCTCTATCATCTATCTCTTGGCAAGTCTCTCTCACTCTCTCCCCCACCCCCCTCTGTGTGTGTGTGTGTGTGTGTGTGTGTTGTATGTATGTGATGTTGTATGTAGTGTATGCTCATGAATGTGCAGATGTGCACACCCCATGCACTGGTGTAGAGGCCAGGGGAAAACATCAGATGTGCTTCTCCTATCATTTATCAACTTGAGATGTAGTATCCCTTTCAACATGGAGCTGCTGTCCTTCAGGAACCCATGAAATTCTCTACTCTCTTTCCTCCACAGAGTGAGGTTACAAATATTCATGACCACACCCAGCTTTTGATATGGATTCTGAGGGTTAAAACTTGGCTGTCTCTTAACCAAGAGGCTGACAAGCTTAATTGTCATATGCTGTTAGATGCTGAGCCACAACCCAGTACCAGTGACCAATTTTCAAACAGTGTGGAGAAACAGCAAGTGTAATAGATTTAATGAAATTTGTTTTTGATGGAACTCTTCTCAAAGACATTTTAATCAAGTTTACTTTAAAGCTATTATTCAAAATCTAGGTATTTTTTTCCAAAGAGAAAGTCCAAGATTGATCTATGGGGATGGTCTTCACAAGTTTTTTTTCATAGCAGTCTAAAAGCATGAAATAATGTACAGCCCCAGTAATGAGTGATTTGTCAAATAAATCCCAAAATATTTCTATGACAGAATGATATGAGACAATCAATATAATTTATTGAATTATGTTTAAAAAGAATATGCATGATATATTGATAAGTACAAAAATCATGTAGCTAATGTATATTTTACTGAAGAAAATAACTTTTGAAAAGATTGCATACCTATGTTTATATATCTAGAAATTCATATATAACAAAATGTCAATAATATCGCCAGTATTATTAATATATTGGTTTATCAAGATTAAATTGTTCACCTCTTAGTAACATGATGAATATTTTGTTTCTTTTCCTTATACATTTCTGTTATTAATATTTATGTGTCCATTCTCTAGTATAACCAATTTATACAAAGTTTAGAAACATTATCTTGATTGTATTCATTCTAGGTATTATATAGTGGTTTAAAGATAAGGTGCTTTAAAATACAAACCTTGGGCTGGAGGGATGGCTTAGCAGTTAAGGCATTAGCCTGGAAAGACAAAGGGCCCAGGTTTGATTCCCCAGGGCCCACATTAGCCAGATGCACAAGGAGGCTCATGTGTCTGGTGTTTGTTTGCAGTGGCTGGAGATCCTGGCACGCCCATTCAATCTCTCTCTCTCTCTTTTTATTTTTTTAATGGTTAACTTAACAAGGATTTATTCACAGGAATACATGCAAGTATTCTATCTCTTTCTCTCTCTTCCTCTTTCTCTGTCAAATGAATAAATAACTAAAATATTTTAAATACAAACCTTAAGGTACTTTGGTTATGTAGTTTTAAAATGTAGTTTAGATCATTTAATATTTCAGAATGCTTAGGTTAGGAGCTAGGGAGATAGCTGTCAATAAAAAAGATGCCATGTAAGTATGAGGACCTGACTTTGATAACCAGAAATATATTTTTAATATCCAGGTGTATTGATGTGCATTTGTAATTTAAACCCTGGGGAAGTAGAAACAACCAAATACCTCAGGCTCTCTGATCAGCTAATCTGCCCTAATTAGTGAACTCCAGGTTAATAAGAGATCTTGTCTCAAAGGAGGTGGACTCAATGAGACCCTACACAAAAGAATATCTACTTTAGAAGACATTATGATGACAACTAAATTTAAAGAAAGAAAAATGTCTTCATTTTAATTATCCCATATAAGATACAGTTATTATTATTTACTGAGTTATTGTGTATAGTCTTTCAACATTTGGGGTATGTATATAGTATAGTGAGCATATTCACTATTTTAAAAATAAATAAGGTCACAATTCACGATAATATGATCTTTAATTTTTGACACAAAAATTTTCTACATCATTAAATGTTTCTCAGCAGCATCATATCTAATGATTACTTAGTGTTATTTAGCAGTGTTTACATAGTGAATACTACATTACTGGATAATGTGTTGCTATTTTTAATTTGATATTTTTTTAAATTATTTTTTAATTTGATAAATAATGTTACAAAGTATTCTTGTAATACCATTTGGTGCTCATCTATAATTTCATTAGTATACATCTATATTATTAAAAGAGCATGCACCATCTCATGATTCATAATGAATATTAACATATTTCCTTCAAGGATGAGAATGTACATTTAACTTATGTTTCACAAATTATGAATGACAATGTCATATTATTAGAATACCCTTTTACATTTGCTAATTTACTGTTTATTTAAGTATTTTTTTAAGAGATAGTATCTCATTCAGTACCCCAGGCTTGACTGAACTCCATATTGGTCATACAATTTTCTGACTTGATTGTTTTCTTTCTTTCCTATTCTTTGTTGATCTGTATCTTATTCATGTCTGTGTGCTCTTTTAATATTGAAGACAGCAGCTCCATCCTATGATGTATTTTAAGTACATCTACCTGCTGTAGTTTTTCACTTAACTGTTTAGTTTTGTGAACAGTGCTGCACTTTAAAATTGCCATATCATATCTGTGGCTTCTTTAGCTACATGCTTTCTAATTGTTCCTCTGTTATTAGTGCTAGATAAATGACAGACAGGAACTCTTATTATTTTTGTCATATTTGACACTTATCTATCAATTCTTTTCCATTCTTTATCAATATGGTTTCCTATGGTGTTGTTTTTATGATATTATCTCCATATAAAGAAAGTGTCCAAAGCCCATCTGTAGCAACAGTATTTTCTGTTAGAAGGCATTTTCAGCTTTGTCAAGTAGTTTCATATAAAATAAAGGATCAGCAGATGAACGGAGTGGAAATGAGAAAACTGGAGAGCTGATAAGTACACTCATATTGCCCTTTGCTATAGCTTCCTGAAAACCTTATATCAAATTCATGACTGGAGCTGAGCCACATGCTGTGTCCCTGGTCAGACATTCTTTTCCAAAAAGGATACCTAATAACTTTATGAACGTGTGTGTGGAAGAATGATTGCAAGCCTTTGGGGGCTTCTCTACCTAGACTTTCAATATTGAGTCTCACTTTGAGATTATAAATCTGCCCCTGCAACTTGAACTTTGGAGTACTCGACTGAACTGAGAAGCAATGAGAAGAATTAGTGAATTGCTTTCTCTCCTCATGTAATAATAGGATATGTGCAGTCTCCATAGGCTCCTGAAGCAGTTTACAACATGTCAGGAATTATACCATTAGGATTTACATAGGCATACCCATTACGAATACCATATATAAATATTAAATATGTACTTATATGACAACCTCTATTTTCATGTTTTTGAAAATGTCAAATTGTGTTTAAATGTAATATAAAACCAGAATTTTCACTATCCAAATGTCATGGGAGAAAAAGGCTGAAAGATCTGATATGACATGTTTTAGGTCACACTGAAAGTTTGTGACTCTTCCCCAATCACCACTACCATTAGGAAAAGATGTCTAGGATGCAGAAGAAATCAATAAATGTAGACAGGCTAAGGTCATAGAAAGATTTAATACGAACTTTCCCTTACCTTCTTCAGTTGGATAATGTATGAAATTCCACCAGTGTACCCCTTTAGGATGAGGAGTAAGTAATTCAATATGTGCCAGCCAAAAATATACATTTGACATCTGAGATTAAAGTCCAGTGTGAAACGAGAAATGTTTCTGAAAGAGGTAAGAATGAACACAAGGACAAAATTTACTGAGTTAGGGATCCTGCAAGACAACAGGTTGGAATTGTTTGAAATATACATAGTCCCTGAGAAAAGTTAACCCTTCTGCCATGTGAGGACCCAATGAGCAGCTGCCAACTTTGAGTCACAGAGCATGTTTTCAAACACAGTCAACTAGTGCTTTAACATTAGAATTTTCAGCATGGAAAATAACCAGCAATACATTTTTGTTACTTATAAGCCACTGAGCCTAAGACATTTTGCTGTAATAGGCAGGGAAGAATAATAGAATTGTTACACTTTCCCCATTGTACCCATGTAAGACACAAATGACACATGTAGGGATTTGAACAAATAAAGTGAAGGTGATAGTGAAAATAAAGAGTGGAAGGAGAGAAGAGGAAAATAATAGAGAAGCATTTCATTGCATAACTGTAGAAATTATCAGGGATTCCTTGTCAGTCCTACCAAAAATGCCCAGTAGAAAACAACAATTTTATGAAGAAGTACACAAGCTACTCCTCCCTCCCTTGGACACACCCAATTGAGATGGGACCTTGTGAAGAAATTCAATGTAAATGTAGTATTTTTTGCACCAGGTACCAAAGGATTATAATTTGTGTATGGTATGAAAGGAGTCAACATAAACATACTTGAGTTTTTAATTTTAGGAAGTGTGTTAGATCTTAACAACAAAAGAATTTGTAAATATGATATAAACTCTCTGACTTTTAGGAAACAAACAGTTCATTTTTCCAGGAAAAAGGCAAAAAAGGCAAATTCCCTTCTTTTTTTTTAAATTTTTTTATTTATTTATTTGAGAGCAACAGACACAGAGAGAAAGACAGATAGAGGGAGAGAGAGAGAATGGGCGTGCCAGGGCTTCCAGCCTCTGCAAACGAACTCCAGACGCGTGCGCCCCCTTGTGCATCTGGCTAACGTGGAACCTGGGGAACCGAGCCTCGAACCGGGGTCCTTAGGCTTCACAGGCAAGCGTTTAACCACTAAGCCATCTCTCCAGCCCCAAATTCCCTTCTTATTGTGCTTTCACTGCATAACAAATCCTCCCTATGCTTGTTCATACTTTACTGTGTCATCCCCTGTACTATCATGCCTAATAGAATATAAGATTTCACAGTTATGTCTGGATAAGTGGCAGGTTTCTCTACCTGTTTTTCATATTTAATTTATAGCTTTCTTGTTATTTCCAGCTTCTTGGCCATCTTTATGAGCGTATTTATATGTCCATGTTTATCCACAGTGCCTGTGTTGTTTTTGTTTTTTTCGTTTTTTTTTTTTTTTCCTGGTCCTGGTCCTGGTCATGGTCCTGGTCCTCACTCTGATACCAGGGCTTATGGTCTTCTTCATCATGAGTTTCCTCCCTGTCCTACCTTTTTCCTTCTTCTTCTCCTTCTCCTCCTCTTCCTCCTATTCCTCCTCTACTTCCTCCTCCTTCTTCCTCTAATTCTTCTTTTTCCTCGTCTCCCCTGTCTGTAGGAAAGGCAATCCAACTCTTGCTATAATTAATCCTACAAAAAAATTAAAAACACGTTCAATTTAAATGCTTTGGATAAGACCTGGAACTGTGCAAATGTCAAACATATCTGTAGATGGAAAATATAATGGATGGAAGGTTGGAGGGAGAAAATGAAAGGGAAGTGAATAAAAGATAGAAAGAACTATAGAATGAATAAATGTATCATAAATGGTTTCATTATCTTCACTTTTTTTTATTTTTGGATACTGGGTTTCATGTCGTTGATAATGGCCTTAACCTCCTGATAGTCCTTCCTGGATCTCCTGAATGCTGGGATTATAGGCATGTACCAACATTTCTCTTTTAGTCAAGGTATTTTTAACTGCACTTAAATCATAGTACCATATTATGTCATGTGCAATTTCTGGAATGTATTCTATGCTTTGGTAATGATTTAAAATGTATCTTTAAAAAGTCCAACAAGCCAGGTGTGGTGGTGAAGGCCTTTAGTTCCAGCATTCTGTGTGGCAGAGGTAGAAGGATCGTTGTGAGTTCTAGGCCACCCTGAGACTACATAGTAAATTCCATGTCAGCCTGAGCTAGACTGGGACAGTACCTTGAAAACTCAAAAATAAAAAAGTTCCACAAAATATATTCAAACACTTACTTGCTCAGAATGAGTACTACTATTAAATGGATTTTCCTGCAGTCATTAACTTCAAGTATTTTCTCTGAATAATATTTTAATCCCTACTCCAAGAATGGCATCACATCCCTATACACATTACATTATATATTTAAATGTGGGTCAACATTCAAAAACATGAAGTAAAGTATGTAGGTATTTTTTTGGTTTTGTTTTTGCATATTACATGAACAAAGTCAATTGTAGAGCTTTATTTCACACTTGAGTATTCAGGGACCCAGGATAACAGGGTGATTACCACATGTTTTATCTTCATATGTATTCTTTGTCTATATGGATTCTAGCATCACAGAAACAAAAGAAAGTGTTAGTCATTTAGATATGGGCTCCCTTTGCTTTCATATAGTTTTATCTACCAGACAGATATATTAGCCATAGCTAATAAATACAGTATTTCATAAATGGAAAGGAGCTTGATATGTTGAAGTGCAGATGGGATACTGGAGAAGTAATTCTACATTGGCAGACATCTTATCCAAAGTGAATTTTGACCTTATCTTAGTTATAATATACTATATTGTAATCTGAAGTATTATTCTTGAAAGTCTTATATGTTGATACATTCAAATTAATAAATTTTACTATTTTATGACATTATATTTTTAATATTTTTGTTCATTTTTATGTATTTATTTGAGAGTGACAGAGACAAAGAGAGGCAGATAAAGAGACAGAGAGAGAATGGGCATGCCAGGGCTTCAAGCCTCTGCAAACGAACTCCAGACGCATGAGCCCACTTATGGATCTGGCTAACGTGGGTCCTGGGGAATCGAGCCTCGAACCAGGGTCCTTAGGCTTCACAGGCAAGCACTTAACCACTAAGCCATCTTTCCAGCCCCAAAAATGTTATTTTTTAATGTTAGTGAAAGATTAGGAAAGTTTCCAAACAAAAACAAGACAGAAAATCATATGGTATATTGAAAAGCAAGCAGATTTTTGTACCTGTTTTCTTTTACTAGAAATCAGCATGAAGATTTGAACATAGGGCATCATCTACTATGTACATAACTAAAATTAAACTAAATATTTTTGTGCATAGTATTTTTTGAAGTACTTTAGTTCATTTAAAAGTACAAGAAAGTATTTTAGCTAAACCAATGTTTAAATTCATGCAGGCTTCTTTTCTACTAAGAGTTAACGCTAAATGTCTTCATTAAAAGTGGGTTGAGAATATATTTTAAAATTGCATAGGAAACAGAATGCTGGCTAGTCAAAATGATTTGGTGTAAAATGCCACTGTATTTAAGATAGAAATGTAGCTTCAAGACCTCAGGAAAATCATGTTATACATGTTCTTTCTGAAATCCCTCAATGCACTCTCTATTCCCTTCCCTTTCTGTATCTCATGATTGTGCTAAGTGCATGGTATTAACAATATGTATTAAATATATAGTGGTGTTTGCATTTGGAAGGTGATCTTTCAAAATGTTGTGTTGAACCCCCCAAAAGCCAAGAAAATATGCTGAAGTTTAATACAATAGTCTATTAATTCAAGATTTGCAATAACTTCTAAGTTTTTACTTTATTTATTTATCTTTATGTTTTTTGAGGTAGGGTCTCACTATAACGTAGGCTGACCTGGAACTCACTTATGCAGTCTCAGGCTGGCCTTGAACTCACAGTAATTTTACTACTTCTGCCTCCCAAGTGCTGGGATTAAAGGCCTGGCTTGGGTTTTGACTTTTAAATATAGTTGTTGTAGTCAACATTTTGCTGGCAAAAAGTACTCTACCAAAAACAGCTTTGAAGGAAAAGAGTTTATTTTGGCTTATAGGCTTGAGGGGAAATCCATTATGGCAGGGAAAAATGTCTGTATTACCAGAAGCTGGACAGCATCTCACTACAACAGGCAGCAAACAGAGGTAGGTGAGTGTGCTAAACACTGGCAAGGAGAAGCTAGCCATAATACCCATAAGTTGCCTCCCAATAAGACACTACTTCCAGGATGCTCCAGTTCTCAAATTGCAACCAGCTGAGGATCTAGAATTCAGAACACACAAATTTATGGGTGACACCTAAATCAAGGAATAATAATTTTGGTTTTACATGGTTTATCTAGACCACATATGGTAAAACTTAAACATAATTTTCAGACAACTAAATTAGGAATATGACCATTGTATGACATTCTTTGGGAGTTTCTTACATTCCCTAGGCTATGAGCATCTTAAAAGTATAGACTCTGCCTTCATCATCACTGTGTTTGTGCTGCATGTCAGTCTTCTAAGAAAGAGTCAATAAAAGCTAATGGAACTTCTGGTTAAGCTGGTGGGGTAGGAACCACGCCAAAACAGCCTAGGGGAGAAAAAGCCAAAAAAATATAAAAATAAATAAATAAATAAATAGCAAAATATAGTCTTCCACTAAAAAGTGAGGTGTATAATAAATTATCCACTATAGTAGAGAAGTAGGAGAGATCCACAGCATCTAGAGCCCACAGAAGCAGGCAGAAGTGGCTCCAGCAGCAAAGGCACCAGGTCCACATGGCCACAGCCACCAGGCTATGCCTGAGCCACAGGAAGAGCAAGGTGAGGGGATTCTCCACTCACTCTGGCCTCCGTGCATATCCAAGAAACATGAAAGGAGGACTGCAAGTAAGAATGGAGGGGCGGCTAGTGAGGAAGAGGGTCACATGGACCAGCAGGAGAACTAGAGCCACCAACCACAACCACCCCTCTTCACCACCAGCACAAACACTAATCAGCCAGAGACCTGGGGAAGGGTGCTCACCTGCATAGCACCTTGCCCCTAGCACAGGTGACCAGAGCAGTTATCCAGCAACCCAACCAGCCTACCTGAGCCCACAGTTCAGCAAAGAAGGACCCAAGTGGAAGTGCTACATAACTGAGATCAAAACAATCCCCAAAAGTAACTGGGATTACACCAGGTCAGTACCCACCAAATAAGCCTGACATATAGACTTGAATCACGGAAGTACTGATTGTACCTTCCATGTTAAGTTGATAAGTTATATGTTAAATCTGATGGATGGTCAGATTTGCCATTCTTATATAGGCTATATCTGGGGCTTGTCATTTGTTACTTCCTGATTTATAGTGCCTTTGTTTCATCTTCCATTGTTCATTAGGAAAGGGACTCACTTGGCCACAAGCTGATTTGGAACCCTCAGCAGACCAGAAATTTTAGCCTCCTAGTTGACAAGGATATGGGTGTGGGGTAACACACACCCTAAGGGACTGAGACTAAGTTAGAGAATCTGGTTGTCATAATACCTACTCTTGCATAAATACTCTGTGCTGGTTTTCACTGAATGTGTACATTGTTTAGTTAAATTTGAGAATCTGCTTATATTTTGTTCCACTCATCCTATTTGAATACTCTAATAATAGGCAAACCCAACATCTAGGTTCGCTTTTGTAAATACTCTGAAAGTCTTCACAGCCACACCTAATAACTTAATCTCCTACCCTTAAGATATATAACATCAGATCAATTGGTACCTCTATAAAGACTATAGCTAATTAGAAAATCCAAGCATTAAATTAATCCAAGATGCAAAAATATGTACATTATAGCACAAGAAACCCAAAAAGTCAAGACAATATAAATCCACCAAAAAGCATTAATGCATCACAAATGACCTCCAGCAAGACTGATTTAGAGGAAATATCTGAGAAAATTTTCAAAAGAATGATTATAAATATATTCAAAGAAACTTAAGAGGAAATCAAAGGAATTAAAGAAGACACAGGAAACTAATTTAAAGAAATAAGGAGGTCAATACAAGACATAAATAAGGAAATAGGAATAATAAGGAAAAAACAGTAACAATGAAGAACACAGTCAATGAAATAAAAAAATTAAAAAAAAAAAACTCTGTAGAAAATCTAACCAGTAGAATGGATAAAGGGGAGGACAGAATATCTAAACTAGAAGACCAGGTGGCAGATCTAATACAGTCCAACAAAGAGAAAGACAAACTAATAGGAAAGTATGAATGGGAATTTCAAGTTATTTGGGAGACCATGAAAAGATATAACATAAGAATTCAGGGTATAGTAGAAGGAGAAGAATTTCACTCCAAAGGCATAGTAAATGTATTCAAAAAAAAAAAGTGGAAGAAAACTTCCCCTAAATTGGGAAACAGATGCCAATGAAGATACAGACAGCCTCTAGAAGACCAAACAGACAAAACCTGTATAGAACCACTCTTTGCAGTTCAATATACACAAATCTATAAATGTAATACATTTTATAAATGGATTGAAGGACAAAAATCACATGACCATCTCATTAGACGCAGAGAAAGCGTTTGACAAAATCCAACATACTGGGAATAGAAGGCATATATCTCAACATAATAAAGGCTATTTATGACAAAACTATAGCCAACATAATACTAAATGGAGAAAACCTTGAAGCTTTTCCACAAAAACCAGGAACAAAACAAGGATACCACTGTCCCAACTTTTATTTAATACAGTACTGGAAGTCTTAGCCAAAGCAATAAGTTATGAGACATACCTAAAAGGGATACAAATTGGAAAAGAAGAGGTAAAGTTATTGTTATTTGCAGATGACATGATCCTGTACATAAAGGACCCTAAAGACTCTACCAGCAAACTGTTAAAGTTGATAAACACCTATAGCCATGTAGTAGGATACAACATAAACACACAGAAATCAGTAGCCTTCCTATATGCTAACAACAAACACACAGAGGATGAAATCAGAGAATCACTCCAATTCACAAATGCATCAAAAGAAAATAAAGTACCTTGGAATAAACCTAACTAAGGAAGTGAAAGATCTCTACAATGCAAACTTTAAAACACTCAAGCAAGAAATTGCAGAAGACACTAGAAAATGGAAAAACATCCCTTATTCTTGGATTGGAAGAATCAATATTGTGAAAATGGCAATCATACCAAAAGCAACCTACACATTTAATGCAATCCCCATCAAAATTCCAATGGCATTATTTATGGAAATAGAAAAATCTCGAATATATAAAACAATTTTGAGCAACAAAAATAAGGCTTGTGGGTTCACCATACCTGATTTTAACCTATACTACAGAGCCATAGTAACATAAACAGCATTGTACTGGCACAAAGACAGCCATGTAGATCAATGGAACAGAATAGAGGACCCAGATGTAAGCCCAAGTAGCTATAGTCACCTGCTATTTGACAAAAAATGCCAAGAATACTCATTGGATAAAAGACAGCTTCTTCAGCAAATGGTGCTGGGAAAACTGGATATTTATCTGTAGAAGGATGAAAATAGATCCTTATCTCTCTCCAGGGGCAAGAATTAAATCCAAATGGATCAAGGACCTTAATATCACAACTGAAACTCTCAATCTGCTAGAGGTATAAGTAGAGGAAAACCTTCAACATATTGATCTTGGCAAAGACTTTCTGAGTATAACCCCAATTGCTTATGCAATAAAGCCATAGATTAACCGTGGTACTTCATGAAATTAAAAAGCTTTTGTATGGCAAAAGGCACTGTAAATAGAGCAAAGAGGCAACCTACAGAATGGGAGAAAATGTTTGCCAGCTATACATCTGATAGAGAATTAATATCTAGGATATAGAAAGAACTCAAAAAAATTGGCTATGGAGCCGGGCATGGTGGCTCATGCCTTTAATCCTAGCACTTGGGAGGAAGAGGTAAGAGGATCACAATGTGTTTGAAGCCACCCTGAGACTACATAGTGACTTCCAGGTAAGCCTGAGCTATAGTGAGACCCTAAATTGAAAAACAAAAAACAAAAAACAAAGAAAAGAAAAAGAAAAAATGGACTATGGAACTAAATAGAGTGCTCAAAAGATGAACTAGAGATGGCATATAAATATCTAAAAAAAAATGTTCTACATCCCTAGTCATTAGGGAAATGCAGATTAAAACTAAATTGAGATTTCATCTCACTCCTATCAGATTGGCTATCATCATGAAAACAAATGACCATAAATGCTGGTGAGGATGCAAAAATAGAGGAACCCTTATACACTGTTGGTGGGAATACAATATGGTCCAGCCACTGTGGATATCAATGTAGAAGTTCCTGAGACAGCTAAAAATACATCTACCATATGACCTAGCTGTAGTACTGCTAGGCATATATCCTAAGGATTTGTGTCACTACCTTAGAGATACTTGCTCAATCATTTTTTTTTTTGATGCTCTATTCATAATATCAAGAAAATGGAATCAGCCTAGATGTCCCTCGATTGATGAATGGACAATGAAGATGCAGCATATTTACACAATGGAGTTCTACACAGCGGTAAAGAAAAATGAAGTTATGAAATTTGTAGGAAAATGGATGGATCTGGAAAGGATTAAACTAACTGAGGTAACCAAGGCCCAGAAAGCCAAACGTCAAATGTTCTCTCATATATGGATCCTAACTATAGCTGATTGACTTATGTGTGAGTAGGAAGAAATCTCAGTAGCAGAGGCTTGTAAGCAAGAAAGTAGAGATAAAGGGAATTGAAAGGAAGTGAGAGGGGGACTTAATAGTATGGTATTATGTATATGTAAGTAGAAGAATAGATTAATGGGGTTGAAAAGGCCTAAGTGAGGTCAGGGGAAGAAATTGAGTAAAGGATAGAAGGAAAGGATGACTAATTGAGAGGCAGAGGGTATATGATGGAGAGTGGGGTGTGGAAGTGAATTACCATGGAATATTGTTTACAATCATGGAAGTTGCTTATTATTAAATAAATAAATAAATAAAAAACATATGGAATGAACAAATGCATAAACAGATTTGTCTGATACCATACAGACACTCAATGTTATCTCATACTTTTTTTTTGTTTGTTTTTGATGTAGGGCCTCACTCTAGCACCAGGAACAGATGTAAGACACTATTGCTGAAGACTCCACATACTTGAACTGTAAGGCCTCTGAGAAATCCTGCTGGAACTGAGCTGATAATTTCCTCCATATAGACCAACTGAAAGAAAGCTGGAAGAAGCCATTCTGCATTCAGTTCAATGGGGGAGAGAGAAATCACCAGTGAAGATACTCAGCAGTGGGTGGACACTGCAAGCCTTATATTTTGCCAGCCAGGTCAAATGAGCCAGTGGGTGCAATAGAGGCATGTCTGTCATGGGGGAAATCAACTGCACTCTAAGTGGACTATAGGCCCACTCCATGGGAAGGAATATATCCCTGATACTGAAAATCTACAACAGGGGTAGTCATGAGCCTTAGGGATGTAATGTCTCCTATTGTCTGGCTAAATGTATATACTATGCTCACCAAACTGGGCAGTAAGCACTTCTCTTAATGTTCATATCCATATATTAATGCTCCTCTCACTTTTGGTAGAGAACCTTCTCTTTTCACATGGCAGTCACCTTGGGATGACTCAGAAGGCATCATGGTGCTAGAAGTAAGTGACAGGAGTGCTCATCACTGCAATATCTCTAACATACCTTCCAAGGCTCAGAGGCCATTGCAGAATAGGTGGCGGAAAGAATGTAAGAGCCAAAGGAAGAGTAGGACTCCTTACAACGTGCTCCCTCCAGATATAAAATGGCCTGGATATCCATGACCGCACAGTGCCTGACACTACCTACACAAGACCATCATAAGAGGAGAAAAAGATCATGACATCAAAATAAAAGAGAGACTGATTGAGAAGGGGAGGGGATGGGATGGAAAATGGAGTTTCAAAGGGGAAAGTGGGGGGAGGCAGGGCATTACTATGGGGTATTTTTTACAATCCTGGATGTTGTTAATAAAAAATAATTTAAAAACTTTATGACTAGTCATATATATATTATATGACTAGTCATAAAGTTTTGCGAATATATTACCAAGGAATAAATAAGATTGTTTCAAGGAGAGAGAATGTTTTATTCATCTTTGTAATGTTCAAATTGGTTTGTGGTACATAGTAGGTATTTAATTTCCACTTCTTTGTAAGTTTTTAAAAATTTATTTATTTGAGAGAGGCAGATGTATAGCGAAAGACAGAGAATGGGAGTGTTAGACCCTTTAGCCACAAGAAATGAACTCCTGATGTATTTTCTACCTTGTGCATTTGGCTTAAGTGTGTTCCAGAAAATCCATATGAGTTCTTTGCCTTTTTAGGCAAGTTCCTTAACTGCCAAGCCATCCATCCAACCCCAAACTTCCAGTTCCTGATTAAATGTCTGATAGGTCAAATAAATGAGGAAAAGACTAAAACAAGCATGTGAAGTGATCTTTACTTCATAAACATTCCTTATATGGTTATGAATTGTATATTCCCATTTTCACTAGAAGCATTACAGTACTATTAAGAAGGATTAGCCAAATTGAAAATGTATACCCAAATAATAGTTATCAGTAGTGGCATGTTCAGATGGAGTAGCAAGCACAAGGAATAGCAATAGTGTTGCTGTAAATCTTCTTCATTAAAAAAATTAAACCAGATTAATATTTTAATTATTCATGAATCATAAAGTATTTTCAAATATTCAAACGTTCAAAAAGTCTATATATCTGAAGAAGTACAAAACTACAACTGTGTTGTGCAATACAAAGGTATTGTATAAGTCCAAATTTAACTACAAATAGGATATGAGTTTATAATGCAAGTGCATGTGATAAAAGATAGATCATGTTGGTATTGCTATACACCAATTATAAATGTTCTAGTTTATTAGGTTTAAACCTTTGATTTTCAACCTTTTATTGTTTGTTTGCTTGATCTCGAGGTAGGGTCACACTCTAGCCTAGCTGACATGGAAATCACTCTGTAACTCAGGTTGGCCTCGAACTCATGGAGAACTCCATACCTTAGACTGCCACGTGTTGGAATTAAAGGTGTATACCACCATGCCCGACCATATTTGTCATCTATATATCCAATCTGTGTGTATGTCTGCCTATCCATCAACTTGTTTTTAGTTCCAATGGCTTCCAAGTACCTTATGAGCTGCATTCTACTACTACCTCATTTTATCAAGGAACAAGTGGAGACTCAGCAGGTTAAGTAGCTTGATTATATATTATGGATAAAAATTCACTTCCTAATATGTCATAATAGAAAAGAGCTTCAGAATTAGACATATACAGACATATACAGATATAGATAAGAATTGTTTTGGTTTATTTTTTAAAGTTACATTAGACAAACTTCTCAAGAGAGAAAGAGCTACATCTTTGGGATTTTAAAGATTGTTTTATTGGCTGACTTTAATTGAGAGGCAGATTATTCAGGAATTACCACAGAGAAAAGGTGAGAAATTACAGAAATGGGTAAGAATTTCCCCTTTAAATGGTTTCACCCCTATTTCTGTCCTTATTTGGAGTTTTCTGAATTTATTATGTCATCATTCATTTTATGAGAGCAAGAACTTTGCAGGAACAATGGTGCAGAGGCACCTTATAGTGAAGCAGCCAGTTGGTTGTTGTCAGAGTTTGCCATGTTGGTCTAGACATATTTGTATCTACTTGACACAAACGCTTTAAACAAAAAGGATACATCATCATTTTATTACTTCAAATAATAAAAATGTATGTTTTAAAAAAATCTTTCCTCAAACTAACCAAAACTGTTTTCCAGTCTCTATTATGTTTATTTGCCAAATCTCAGTTCTGAGTAAACTCTCGTGTTTGTGTGTAAATATATATATTTAAGCATTTTTATATTATTGAAGCATGCCTTTTTAGTTTTTTTTTCTCTTTCTGTTGTATTTTACTCTTATTTTTATTTTTTTTTGAAAATTATTTATTTATTTATTTATTTGAGAGCGACAGACACAGAGAGAAAGTCAGATAGATAGATAGAGAATGGGCGCCCCAGGGCCTCCAGCCTCTGCAAACGAACTCCAGACGCGTGCACCCCCTTGTGCATCTGGCTAACGTGGGACCTGGGGAACCGGGCCTCGAACTGGAGTCCTTAGGCTTCACAGGCAAGCGCTTAACCGCTAAGCCATCTCTCCAGCCCTTATTTTTATTTTTTAAGACATTGTTACTGTTACTTTCTTGTTGCTAGGACAAAACCCTCAACAAGAAACAGAATGTGGGGCTGGAGAGATGGCTTAGCGGTTAAGCGCTTGCCTGTGAAGCCTAAGGACTCCAGTTCGAGGCCCGGTTCCCCAGGTCCCACGTTAGCCAGATGCACAAGGGGGTGCACGCGTCTGGAGTTCGTTTGCAGAGGCTGGAGGCCCTGGGGCGCCCCATTCTCTCTCTTTCCCTCTATCTGTCTTTCTCTCTGTGTCTGTCGCTCTCAAATAAATAAATAAAAAATGAACAAAAAAATTTTTTTTTTAAAGAAACAGAGTGTGGAAAAAAGGGTTTATTTTGGTTTACAGTTTAGAGGGGAAGTTTCATCTTAGTGGGGATAGCATAGCAGGAGGAAATAGCCCAGTGTTACATCTTCTTATCAGCAGAGAAGCAGCAGGAATGAACTGAGTATGCCAAGATGGGCCAAACTGTAAAATATCAAGACCAATACCCAGCAACATACTTCCCCACATAAGACTTACCACCCAAAGGCTCTATCAGCTGGAATCAAGTAAAAGGTTTACTCACAAAATCATGAGGTCATGGGGCACATTTTACATTTAAATCTCACAATGTAGCCAAAAGTAGACAAGTTCTTTCTATATAGCACTGGCTTGCCTCACCCATGGATCTCCTGCTTTAGCCTCTAGAATTCTGAGATTGTTAAGTATAAATCACCATTTCAGTCTTTTCATGCCTTTTGTGTATTAATAATAAAATTCAGAAAGATATAAATAAGAGCAACAGAGATATAGACATATAGAAATGTATTTTGTGTAAGATAATATATAATATATAGTTTCTTTTCACAAGGGAGGTATATAAGATATGATCATTGAACATTTTATAAATATTTTTCTTTGTTAGTGTAAAGAACTTGGCTCCAATTAGCAATTTAAAAATATTTTTATTTATTTATTTATTTGACAGAGAAAGATGGAGACAGAGTGAGAGAATAGGCATGCCAGGGCCTCTAGCCACTGCAAACAAACTCCACATGCATGTGCCCCCTTGTTCATCTGGCTAAAGTGGGTCCTAATGAATCAAACCTGGGTCCTTTGGCTTTGCAAGCAAATGATTTAATGTGAAGCCATCCCTCCAGACCCATTTAACCTTTTTTTTTTTTTTTTTACTTTTTTACTAAGTGTAAACTTTGTATGGACACATCATGGGTTGGTAACATGATTTCCTTCCTCTCTGCACCCACTCCACTCCATGATAGCCTTCCTTAGTGCAATTGTTGGTATTCACCATAGAGTTGTGGGTTATGAGTTGTGAGAGCATCATTCATTCATTTTGGGTGAGGGTCAAGTCCTCTGGTTATTCACTCACACTCTATGGTTCTTACGTTCTTTTCTGGCCCCTAGGCCACAAAATTCCCTGCGAGCTCATCAGTAAAGTGGACTTACAGCACAGCTTCCAGTTAATCCGGTGTAGAGAAATACTCTTAAATTTTTCCCACATGTTGAAACTGTACTTTGGTTCTTAAAGGCAAGTCTAAATCTCACTTCAATCATGAAAATTTTCCAATGAAGTTTCCTCTCCTGATATACCAACATTATATATACAGCTATTCAAGTCCTATCTAGTAGTTAATCAGTTAAACACTAAGATAAGTTACTGGAACAATTTCTGAAGTAATTAAAATTCCAAGTTAGTTGGTCATAAAATAGTCTTGGTGGGTATAACATAATCAGTTGAGCAGTTTAAAAGGCAAAATTCTTTCCAGCTGATAACAAAAGGAAAAGTCAGAGAGTCAGAGTCCAAGAGGGATTTGTTAACCATGACTGTCTTGAAGATGGAAGGAAACATGTAAAATGGCTGATAAGGCATTTGAGGTATAGAATAGCTGATTTCTGCTATGTTAACATATGAAATGTGTGGCATGTTCTTATTCAGTAAAACTATAGTTATTACATGATTAAAACAACACTTGATTATAATACTTTATATTAGCAATGCTATGAAATCATGTAAGTCTTGACATTCTTGGAATTTTCAATGTCATAATTTTATTTAATTTTTAATATTATATTTATTATTTTGACAGAGAGTGAGAGGATAAAAGGCACAGACTGAGAATTGGCATGCCAAGGCCTTAAGCCACTGAAGACAAACTCCAGATGCTTGTTTTGTCTTGTGCATGTGGCTGAACATGTGTACTGGGGAATAGAAACTGGGTCTCTTGGCTTTGCAGGCAAGTACCTTAACAACTACGTCATCTCACCATCCCAAATTATACTTTTATACTCTTTATAGCAGAGATCATTTTGCGCTGATAAAATAGCTAAATTTTCTCACTGATCTAAACAATCACTGATACTCAAATAAATAATTGGTAAAGTAAATATAATATATGCTGAATGTATACAACACTAACCATGGCTTTCACTCCTGAAATATTATCAGAGAAGCTGTATGGATTCTTAGTTATTTATCATGAAGCTGTTTTTGTGAAGAAGCAGTTGCTTTAATTTTAAAAGCCATGTATCAATAGTTAACATTCTCCATAGTAAAAAAATACATATGTTTCTTTAAGGCATTAACATATGCTAGTTTAATATAATGCTATAATTAAGGATCACACGGATGCTGTAGATGTTATTATTGTGCTTGTTGTCTAGGCAACCATATGTACTATGTTTAAGAAGGTTGATTTTTTTCCCCCTCTTAAGTGAGTGAGAAAGAAAAAAAAAAGTGGCTTACTTCAAAAGCTATTTAGAAAGGAACAACCTGGCATTTTAAAAAGCTGGTATTTCTCTATGTCTTATCAAAAGTCATTCCCCCAAAAATGTCAAATCCAAAAGCACTAACTTTTTAATCAGTCCATTTATTTATTTTGCTGGGATTGCTTTTAGGTTGTGTTTTTGTGATTTCTAATGTTCACGTTTTATTTTTCTCCTCGTCCTACACTTCTGAACATACACCTTGTTTAGCCACATCTAAAATACAAGAGTCATTTCTGCATATTAGCATAAGTGTATAGCATGCATTAATATCGCAATAAGAATCTTTCTCAGACTTGAGAGATGGCTTAGTGATTAAGGTATATGCCTGCAAAGCCTAAGGCCCCAGGATCGATTCTCCAGGTCCCATTTAAGCCAGATGCACAAGGTGGCACATGCATCTGGAGTTAATTTTCAGTGGCTGGAGGCCCTGATGTGCCCATCCTCACTCTTTCTCTCTCCCTTTCTCTTTCTCAAATAAATACATGAAATGTTAAAAAAAAAGAATTGTTCTCTTCCAGAGTGTTCTAAGAGCCCATCACTGAAACAGACTTAAAATGAACCCAACATGGCTCAGGGGATTTGGGGGAAGAAGGGGTGGAAAGATTGTTAGAGCCAGAAGTTAGGACATTTTGCGCAGACTTTGCCTCTTCACCATAACTGATGACTACCACCACAATGTGTGACCCACAATCCCCATGGGAATGACCTGCATCCCCAATGAGGAGAGTCCCTTTGCAGGGGGGCAGGGATTAAAGAAAAGATGGTACCAACATGTGCTGTTTACATAATTAGTATGTCCCTAACCAATAATAATAATAATAATAATAATAATAATAGAATCTTTCTCTATGTTGGTGACTTTATTATTAATCTTATTTAGACAAATAAATTATTATTTAAAATTTTTGTCATTCTTTTCATTGTTGCCTTTGTTATCTTGAGATATTAACAAATAATGTGCTTTATTCCCATTACCAAGCAATAAACTGTATATGTATGTGTGTATATGTGTGTATATATATATATATATATATATATATATATATATATATATATATATATATATATATTCAAGAAAAATAACATAAGCATTGCACACAGAGCATCAGGGAAGTTTGATGTTCTTTTATGGGATATATGCATATGTATAAAATAGACTCCTATAGACATCTAGAATCTCAATAAACTTTTGACAACTTTCCATATATTCAAAGACTTTAAATAACAAAAAATGTAAATAAATAAAAAATCCTCTACTATAAAAACAGACATTTGAACTAATTCAGGAAACAGGTATTTGTAGAGAGTTCAAATACTAGGATACACAGGGGATTTGTGTAGTTACTCTATATATACTCCAGAGTTGAAACAAGCCGTTAAATTCTTCCAGTAGAACCAGGTAATGGGATAAAAGACATGGGGAGACCTATCAAGGTCATGCGACTCTGTAAAGTGGCACTGTGCCTTAGTGGGAACAAGAATGCTCAGAGACATATTGAAATGGTTCCTAAAGGAAAGTCATGAAAGGATTTGAGAATCAACCAAAGGAGAAAAGAAAAAGAAAAAAAAAGCAACAATGTGCTTCATTACTGGAAGGAAAAAAAAATGAGGCAACAAACACCCTTTTGATAGAAATTAATATCACAGTTCTGGGGATGTGGCTCAGCTGATAAAGTGCCTGCGTAGCATGCTTCAGTCCCAGCACTGCATAATGCTAGGAATCCCATCACTGGGATGATGGCTAAAGGAGGAAGAGAAGTTTAAGGTCCTTTACAGATACATACTAAATTGGAGGCCAGCTGTGATACCAGAAACCCCTTTAAGCAAAAAGAAAAGGAAAGAAACAAAGTCAGGAAGGGAGAGAGAGAGAAAAGAAATAGAACCTACCAGGGAGTTGGGTGGCTTGCCTGAAGTAGTGCAGGCTGACCGGAAGTGGAGAGTAAAACTAGAGCATAATTTATGGTTTTCCAGTTTGAGTTAACGAATTCTTGACTACAGAAATAAAGCTGAAGAGACTTAGGAAAAACATTGTCAAAGAGTATATTGAAGACCTACATACAGTAGTAAAGAACATGGCTATGGAAACCTTTACTATCTGACGCTTTATTTTTTTTTTCCCAAATGAAAGACTTTAATTTCTAAGTTTATGTTTGCTTCTCTTTCCATAGGACACACAGACATTAAAGTCAATGTCTAATGAAAAAAAAATCAGTTTTCTTTTTCCCTGAATATATGATTCTCTCCTCTTGCGTTCCTTCTCACTACATAGCAGTATCCAGTGGTTCTTGTGTGTCCCTTCTGATCACAAGTAGCCTTCAATATGGCCCACTCACCTGCTTTAAAACCTATTGTCTTTTTTGAAACACACCCCAAATCTAGAATATCACTACCTCACCTCTGATCTGCACCATGCTAAGAATACCCTATGCTGTTCCAATGTTTCTAATCTTTTCCTTGAGATTTTGCAGACCACAGTGCCTGTAGTTTCAAGGCTTATCTGCAACATTCATGTTACATAATAGTTTTCAAAGGCTTCCCACTGCACATGAAATAACTTTCGATCTTCTGCATCTGCCACCTTTGGGCCCAATATAGACTTTTCTTTGGATATAGTCTTGTCTAATCACTCCTTTCTGCTCCAGGCTTCCCAAACATATACTCAACTGACTTCTTGCAATTCTAGTACAGCTAAAAAAAAATACAAGCCCGTACTTCTACTGTAGCATTCTGATTCACCCTTCCTAATGTAGTTACTTGCCTCCCGCCAAGCTTATACACAACTTGAGAGGACAGAAAATGTTTTTGTTACATAATTATGAAGAGATAAAAAGATTAACTCATAAATATCGTCTAACTGAATAGACAACTTAATGATCAATGCCACTGCAGCCGAAAACGTAAATTGCTTCCACTTGGTTTTGTTAAATTCACTGGTGACAGAATCATGATTTGACCAAAGATTACACAGTACTCATTTAGAAAAAAATTAGATGTACTGCTGGTGGCTACCTGGTACAAGGTATATTTTTACTATTTATGGGAGTAATGAAAGAATTGAATCATTTGAGTCTAGTTTGTAGCAATAATGTAATGATACAACTTTTCCTTTGTGAAGTGTTTAGGTTTACATTGTTTTGCATAGAAAAATTATTCAAGCTAATCTTTTTGCATGTGTGTTGCATGTGGTGTGGTATGTGAGTGGTGTATGCACATGTGCACACATATATGCTTGTACAGAGTCCAGTAGGATATTCAGGATATTCATTGTTATCAATTCATCTGCTTGTTTCCTTATTTCTCATTGAACCCAGAGCTGTGGAGTTTCTGTCATATTGACCAGAAAGCCCAAGTTATTATCCTGTGTCCTTCCTCTGGCAGTACTGGAGTTATAAGTTTGGATGGCCATTCTCACCTCTTCACAATGGTGTTAAGAATTGAACTTACGGTGAATCAGTTTAGGCCCTAATGTTTGCAAGGCAAATAATCTCATCCACTGAGCAATACCCACAGCTTCTAAAACTATTTATTTTTTTGATGCTTGCTTCAGTAGACACTGATTTTAAGCATGTTCTCATTTCCTATACGCCTAATATAGATCCTTATCAGATATAAATGCACATTATCAAATATTTTGAAGGATATAAATATGGAAAAATGATCCATCAAATGTTTCAAATGTAAATATCTAGCTTGGAATAATAAAAGGTACTTCAAGGAGGAAAGAAATTTTCCAAGTATCTGCATATCTTTACAGATGTAGTGATAACACAAATACACAGATATACTTTGTACTTTATACAGATACTTTGATAAATAAAGGTTTTGAAGTTCCATCTACACATGTTGCTAAGAACTCCTCTATTGTTATATAACTGGGCAGTTACCACAAAATCTGATAATTGTATTTGCATATTCTAGAATCAGCAGACATTCAGATGTGTGTACAGCCTAGTTAAATTTCTGGATATCATTTCCTTTTCACTAATAACTAATGTTTTTTACACTAGTGCTATTTTCTACCACACAACCTTCCAGCCCTTCAACCTCACCTCACACAAATAGAGGCATACCACACTGGAATGTGCTTTTCCAGAGCCAGATTTCTTTTAAGAGAAGGTTTTTTATTTCTGTTCCTTTTGAAAACAAATGATTCAAGAAGTCATGTCTCTTCATCATCGAGGACTTAGCACTTCAGGCATGCATATTTTCCTTAGTATTACATGCAGTATTGCCTTGCAGCTCTTGCCATTCTGTTTTTGTCACATCCACTCAGCCCTTATCCCTTGAAGGAGAGGTGGAGAAAAATCACACATTTGTCAGTTAGAGTCCTCACATTTGATTTTTAGACATCCCTCAAGCTTATAAGACAACATGCTGCCAAACGTGAGAAGCTCAGTGCATGTAACACAAAGAATTCAAGCGCTGACTGCTGAATCCAATCTAAGTGCCAGATGCCAAAGACTTTTCATACCTGGGTTTTGATGAAGGGCTCACATCTATAGTTCATCTGTCCTTTTCAATGTATATACAGTAACAGTTGGGGCTGTGCAATAGTCCCTCTTCAGGAAAGATATTGATTGCTCGGGATTTATTGTCAACATTTTAAAATAAAATATGCTTTACCTGTATCATAAGAGAGAATATATTGTAATTTACTGGTGTGAACTCCGCGTCTGCAGGCTTGTTGCTTCAGTGATTTACTGGATTCTCAGTGGATAGTTTGTTACATCTCTAATTTGAACATATATCTGGAGCATGTGTTTAATATTATGCAGCTTTCAGTGAGGCATAAAGGTTTTGGAATTACAAAGTAGAAAAGAGCAGTGACCGTGTGGCTCCTGGGACTGGTTATGATATAACTGAGTTAGTTGGAAAATCAAATACAACTTGCACCAATACAAAGGTCATAGAAAGAAAGGTAGATAAATAGAAATCTATAAAAAACACTAATGGCAAAAATAAATCTATAAACAGTAACCTCATATTTAGGAGAGAATAAACTTAGTTCAAGCTTGCAAATGATGTGATGAAGGAGGGAAATAGCTTTTCTCTCTTGAAGTCTCAGTGTGTCCTTTTCAATGTTGGAAGTATGTGGATGTGTCTAGAGGATAATGCCTCTGTTTCTTAGAGTCTATGTCAGTTTGTTTATAAAGTGGTGATCTGGGGATGATAACTCTGTATTCAGAAAGGTACCATTTCAGAACTTCATGGTATACACATTAGAAAATAATTTCTCTCTAATCTGAATAATAGGAGAAATATTGTACTGGCAAATTAAACAAAGGCAAATGATGAACCTAACAGTGAGATCAAAGCAGACATTTAAGAATGTGTGCTAATACCTCTCAATGTGCTTTTGGTTTTTGATCACTTCTTTTCTTTTATTAATTACCCCAGGGTTTATTATGTGCCATTAAAGTAGAAGAATATTCCCTTCTCTTATTTTCAAAATATTGTAATATGTGAAAACAGACTGCTATATAGTGCTCTGATAGGTTCTATTACTAAGGCTGCACAAGAAACTAATTCCTGATTCTTTCTCTCCCTCATATATTTTACCCCACCTTATATTGTATGCCAGACACTGAGACATCAATTAACCACAAAATAATTTATGCAAATGCAATTTTGTTTAAAAGCAGGTTACATTGATTATTCTGGAAGATATTGTATATATACAGGACTTACTTTTGTTGTCACCCACATTATTACAAATGCAAAATGAAATGCTCAGGCCAAGAGATAAATGTGACTTATGAAGACAGAATCATCTGTGCCACATAGTCTACAACTCACTCCAGGGACTAGCCTGTAGGGAGTTTGTGCCATTTGAGTTTTTCTGATATCTTTAATAAACTGCTTCCTATTTCTAAATATTTCTGAAGAATAAAGTGAATTTTTACAATCCTTCCACCTATCAAAACCAGACCCACTTTACAAAGCTATTTGTTCAACATATCTATATAAGCTCCAGTTTATATTATTCCAATTCCAACCCCCAGAAGATTCAAGAAAAATTGTCAAATCTCACTCTTTCTTAACATTCCCTAATCTGCTACTTTGTATGCTTAAAGTACAGCTTTAGAAGCTCATGAACTATTATTTGAATTGTTTATCAGTCTGCTTGGTTGCAGCCCTTATATCTTTGAAGACACAATATACAGTGATATTGTATATGGGGAATAAATAGTCTACCCAGTAGATGATTTCAAGGTTTGAGTGCTTTAGCTCTTTACTGAATGCAGTAAATTTTACATTGATTGTAAACCCATTCATACTTTGGCTTTAGAATGCCTAATGACTTTCAGCAACTGCAAATCATTATACAAATGCAATAGAACCATAGTTTGAACAAGAATATTCCTATCATTTCCTACAAAATAAAGACACAAATTTCTTTATGTAGGTTATCCATAAATAGAAATCTGCCAACTGTTCTTTCCACTAATCTTGCATCCAAAACTTTACAGTGTTAATTCACTTCATAGTTATGACAATCAGTGCCTAATACAGACTGAACCAGCATAGAGTCTCCTCTAAAAGATTCATTGGCTTCCTTAAAAGCTTTTATAGCATCATCCTACTAGGTGTATTAAAAATAAAAAAGTCAATTTAGTGTAACTATAAATTAGCCATTTAATAAGATTTGAAAATCCTACATTCAGAGCAAGTAATTTCAAAATGATTTTTCTCAACATTAAAAATAAAAGGTTTCTAATTAAGTTTATAATGGAATGAACTGCTATGGGAAAACAGAGCCAGGGAATTAGTGGGCCAAGCTCATTTAAATGTATTTTAACTTTCTTCATTTTTCCTGCTATGTCACTTCTAAGTCAACATAGTAGATGAGACCCTGATGCAAGACACTGGAAAACACATCCTATGAAATAAATTATCTTGATATCTAAATCAATTTGACAATTAATTTAAAAGGAAATGTATGACAAAACCAACAGCAGTATGTCTTTGTGGAAATCCGTAAGAGTAAAGAGAATCATTTTCCAACATTCCTTTATATCACATAGCTCCTGGTATAATACTTTATATAATCTAAAATTAAACCCCACTTGGGTGATTAAGATATATTGGGATACTATTTTTCAGTTGTCTGCTTGATTTTAAAAAATATGGTAAAATAGCTAGAGAGATGGCTTAGCAGTTAAGCACTTGCCTGTGAAGCCTAAGGACACTGGTTTGAGGTTTGATTCCCCAGTACCCAAGTAAGCCAGATGCACAACGTGGAGCAAGCATCTGGAGTTTGTTTGCAGTGACTGAAGGCCCTGATATGCCCATTCTCTCTCTCTCTCCTCTCTTTCTCTCTCTCTCCTTCTTTTTCTCTCTGTTTGTTGCTATCAAATAAATAAATAAAAATAATCAAAAATGTGGTAAAATTCTCATACATGATGATAAAGCAATGAGCATTTCTATTGCTTGCTCAAGAAATATAGTTGTTATTATTATTATTATTATTATTATTATTATTATTATTATTATTTTGGTTTTTCAAGGTAGTTTCTCACTCTAGCCCAGGCTGACCTGGAAGTCACTATGTAGTCTCAGGGTGGCCTCAAACTCACAGCAATCCTCCTACCTCTGCCTCCCGAGTGCTGGGATTAAAGGTGTGCGCCACCACGCCCAACAATGATTTTTATTATTTTTTCAGTCAATGAATTCAGTCCATTGCTTAGAAATACAATACTGAAATATATGCAAATTAACATTCACATTTAATAGAAGCTTAATGAATGCTTCTGATGGCAATAATTCATGCAGACTTATTCTGTTCTGTTGTATCCATTACTTCACTAATTTACACAAACTTTTCTCCAGTCTATCTTCACTAATTTTAGTTTGACTCACACTTGAAAACCTTTCTACAAGTGCTGCAAGATCCTATAACAATAGCACCAAATATTAGCTTTTTTAAAATTTAAGTGTTATTACTCTTTTATGGGCCATCTTTGCAAAGTATTCTATAATTTAGGCTTTATAGCTTCAGCTATATCTTTCTATTTTAGCTGCATTTTCCATTTTCTAATTTGGATAACTAGCCAGGTTTCTTATACCCACTTTTCCCAGGATTTGTGTGGAAATCAAGATAAAGGCAAATAATGTCATAGATATCATAGTAGTCATTCTTCATTAATTGTCATCTGTAGATTGACCTTGATTAATGTACAAGTCATTTCAAAATTTTAAATTAGGAACCTGCATTATAACCAAGAGACATTTCTCCTACCCATAACTGTGGGATAACTCCAGAATGCATAACCCATATACCTCATCAAGGAGACATTATAACTCAGAGATATTTATCCTACCCACATTTGACCAGACTCTAATCACAGAGTTTGCAGAGCATTTGAATTTGGCTATTTATCAAAGAATCTACCTGAAAAAAGCAATATGACCTCTTTTTATATAATTAGAGAACTAAACTACTTGAACCTTTCTCATAACCTCTTATTGCACCTCTTCATTTATTTTCTGCATAAAATTACTGTACTTATACACCTAACATTATAAATTTGGACAATTCAAGGGTCCACAGAAGAAAACACTGAAATATTGTCAGTTAGTTCTTAAAATCAAAATCCCATTTATACCATATGTTATTTTTCATTAGACATTGACTTTGGGATGTCTTGAGTTCTTGGCACAGATTAGATACATAATTTAGCTTATTAAATGCATATTATAGGTTGTATGCCACTATTTCTGAACAATGCATGGTTATACAAATACAATGGTAAAATATGTTCCATTAGATTGATGCTGAGTTTTTTGTTTGTTTTTTTATTAATTTATTCTTTTATTAATTAGTTTTGTACTCAGTGAATACAGTCAATTTGGTACAATTTTTAGGCTCCTCCATGCCCTACCTCCTCCCTGTGGCCCCTCCTTGTTGAGAGGTATATGGGTTATGCATTCTGGAGTTAGCCCACAGTTATGGGTAGGAGAAATGTCTCTGAGTTATAATGCAGGTTCTTAATTTAAAATTTTGAAATGACTTGTAGATTAATCAAGGTCAATCTTCAGATGACAATTAATGAAGAATGACTACTATGATATATATGACATTAATTGCCTTTATCTTGATTTCCACACAAATTCGTGTATGCGTGGGAAGGTCCCTATGAAAAGGTTTTGACAGGTTAATGAGCAAGTAATCATCTTGTGTGTCTTGATCAAGGAATTGTTTCCAGAATCTGGAGTGTGTCAGCTCAAGTTTGTGATAAAACATTAGAGTATCCTAACCTAGTTGTCATGAAGTAAAAATAAAATATAAGCATCGCCCCCCTAGAAACATTCTTGTTACATATATATCCAAAAGCCCCAAATAACTACCTGATTTTGCATTTACCTGCTATAGCAAATAATATTCACATTCTCAGAATAGCATCCTCTTTCCATGTGCTTCTTGTAACTTGAATGGTAACACTTCTCTCTCCTTTTCTGTCTACTTCCCTTTTTTTTCCATTCTTTACTTTCCATCTCTGCCTCTTTACCTCTGCATGTCTTCCTCCTTTCTCTTTCTGTTATTTTGTCCCTTTCTTAAATGGTCAGTGACCTTTGGGACTAAATATATGAAATCTACACTATTTTGGAAAAAAAAAGTTCTTGCAAGTGGGGAAATTTTGAAAGAAAAATCATACTACTAAATAGTTTATAACAGAATTACTCAAACTTACTACAGTAAAAAGTCATGTACCCTCTTTTCTGGGACAATCTTGGCAATTAAGCTCCATTGTGATTAACTTCTTAGAATAGTGTCCATGACATCAACCTCTTTGTATGCATTTACATGTGTAATCCCTCATTTTTAGTGTTAACAGCACCTGTTACTTGCTTCTGATTAACAAGATTTTAAAAAGTCACCAGGGTCTACACGATAACATACACACAATTTCATGATTATGTAAGATTGCCACATCTTTTTCCAGCTACTAACAGTAGTATGCACCTGCAATCCCAATCTTGGGGATTTTTCCCATCTCTGCTGGCTTTATGGAAGCAAACAGACATGTTTGGAAGCACAACATGGCAATGAACCTTGGGTCGCTTCCAAAAGCTGAAAGTGTCTTCCAGCTGACAGCTGACAAGAGTTTGCAGCCAATAGCCATAAACAAAACAAATTCCTCAATACTACAATCACACACACACACAAAAAAAAAAAAAAAAAACCTGGACTGTGTCAACAAACTGAATGAATTTGGAAGTAGTTCCTTTCCTTGTTATTTCTCATCTGACACTGGGGTCCCATCTCACACCCTGAATGCAGCCTTCAGAACCTCAGAAGCAGAGGCCATTGCTAAGCTGTGCTTGGACTCCTGACTCACAGATTTGGAGAGAGAATAAGTGTATTGTGTTTTAAACTGCTAAATTTGTGATAGCAATGCTACATATCAACAGATAACAAAAGCTGGTTTCATCATTAGATCACATAGAGAGATAAACACATGAACTCATACTCAGATAATAGCTTTAAAGTTCACAGTGTTCTGTCACTTGAGATCACATGCTCTGTTCTGCCATAACAAGACCTTCATTTAAAAAAAAAAACAGAATATTTATTATTCATGTGTGTGTATGTGTGTGCATGTACACACACACACACACACACACACACAGGATTCTTTTGTCTCTGCAAATGAATACCCTTCTGGCTTTAAGTGGGTGATGGGAATTGAAAGGGGGCCAGCAGGCTTTGTTCAAAAGCACATGTCTTTAACTGCTGAGCAAGACCTTCAAATACCACTCTGCTCAAATGGCTAGTTGTTCAGACACTAGGGGAAGAGAAAGATTTCACATATTTTATTTTTTAAACTTTTGTATTATTTCTCTTTCTCTCTCGTGTAGTTTAAGCTCATCTTCAGCTCCCTCTATGGCCCAGCTTCATCTACTTCATGACCCTCCTGTCTAAGCCTCCTACAGGCTGAGATTACTGGCATACACCACCATGCTTGGCCAGCTTACATCTTTTTCCTTTATGTATTTTAAATAAAAGAACACATATACACATGCTACTAAGTACATTTTTTTTGAATTGTGCCAACTTCAGACACACATAGTACTTCCAGTTATGGGGTACACTTGGACAAAGGCACTTGAGAAAATGAACAAAATAATTATGTTGCTTTATTCTTTCTCCTACATAACATGAATACAATAGGTTCTGTGTGATAAATTTATCTTCATATAGTTTCCAAGCATTACCAGTCTTCATTTTCTAACCATTTTGATATATTTATTCATGGTCACATATTATCACAATATTCACAAAATTGAACAGAACAGCTGAGAAATAATTTATAATTACTTGTTTTGTATTGTTATGAAATTTGTATATAGACTGGCCTACGCAATAATGTTATTTTTGCAAATGTATGAACATTGATCACTAGAATTGTAAATCATTTTATTTTTATAAAATTTTAATTAGATTTCATTAAATTTTCAAAATGTTAAGAAATATTTTAAATTTTGATTTTGATTTTAATCTTAGCATACACAATTATAATTTATACAACATCCTTTTCTTTTATTCATTATTTTGTGTTATATAGAATATGTTTAGAACATACATATGAGAATGATTGTGGCTTTTCAAAATTTTACATTTCTTATAACTCATGTTTCTTAAAATTTTACTCACTCTAAATAAAAGCAACTTTCAATTATTGATTACTTAAGTAAGGTACCAACAACGTATAGATAGCAGACCAAACTCTTTATGTTATTTGTTTGTGATTGTCCCATGGGCTAAACATGGCTTTCACATTAGTAGAGGTTGAAAAAAAAATCAAAGGAAGAATAAGATTTTATGTATGTGAATTTATAAATTTGTATGTTCACATCCATGAATAAAGATTTATTGAAAGTTGGGATGGAGGGATGGCTTAGCAGTTAGGGCATTTGCTTGCAAAGCCCAAAGACCCAGGTTTGATTCCCCAGGACTCACATTAGCCAGATTTACAAAGGTGCTCATGCATCTGGAATTTGTTTGTTGTGGCTGGATGCCCTGGCACTCCTATTCTCTTTCTCTCTCTCTGTCTCTCCCTTTTTCTCTGTCAAATAAATAAATAAATAAAATTGAAAAAAAATTGATTTATTGAAAGTCATGGGTGGTTATTCTAATATGCATTGTCAGTGTATATATTCACACTAAAATGGCATAGTAAAATAGTTATGCCACAGTCAGGTGGCCCACAAAGCTGAATGTATGCAGATATATTAATAACTTTAAATACATTGAACAAATTTATGCAGTCTCTGTACTGTTAACTTGGAGATTCTAGCTTTTTAAAAAGAATGTCCTTCAAAGTCCAAAATTTCATAGCTGGCTATTGTAGCACATACATAATCCTAGCATTCAGGAGGAAGAGGTCAGCATGATCTACATAATGAACTCTAAGCCAGTCATTCTGGAAAAAATAGAAATAAAAGTTCAAATAACAATCCAGGTGTGGTGAAGCCTTTAATCCTAGCACTATGGAGAAAGAAATAACTGGATCAACTTGAATTCAAGACTAGCCTGGGATTACATAGGGAATTCAAGGTTGGTCTGTGCTAAAGTGAGACCCAACCTCAAAAAAAAAAAATTAAAAGATCAAAACAAAATTTAAAATTTAAAAGTTAACCTTTTTTTTCCTCTAAGTTGATACATTTATTCATACAAAAACTGTATCAGGTTTATGTTGACATTACTCAGTACATATTTTACTTATTTTAGAATTCAACAAATGTTCAGACATCCACTTTGATTCACATATTAACTTGTGTAGAAATCATCTGATCAAAATAAATCAAATAATTTTGTTATTAAAATGGTTAGAGTGAAGTTAAATCTGATCTTAAGTTAGAAATATTTTGAAATGTCATGAGACAAAATTCTTGAGAAAGTAGTATATAGCATTAATGGTCACTAAAATTATAGAGAATGAGGATTAAATAGAGTTTAATTAAGTTATATATGTGACTATAATCTTTAGTGGTTCAAATAAGACAAACTTTTTGTATTGATAATTCAGGAGGAATTGACGAGAGCAGTTGGTTGGTTAATTTTTAGCACAGTTCCCTTAAGCATGAAAGATAGCTGAGTAAACAGGATAATGAGTCTAAAATATTACTTTGTGGTTGAGAAGGGAACACATAGTTCATATGATTACCTCCCATAATCTAGCACACAACAAATGCCTAAAGCGATTTAAAAAAAAAAGTATGGAAATCATACTTAAACCCTTTAAAGCATATAATTTCAGATAAGTAGGTGTGATGGTTAAGGTGTTGTCACCTTGACCTATTTAGCAATCCACAGGAATCCCTTTTGGTTGGACCTCCGAGGTTGCTTACAGGAAGGATTAACTGAAGGAGGAAGTCCTTCCCCTAGAGTAAGCTCTTCCCCCAGAGTGGGCCGCATCTCTCAGATAGGAACTTTATATAAGGAAGCTCTAGGTGAAAAGTGCCTCTTCCTTCCACTTGGCTGCTTGAGCTGCTTGCTGCCTTCCAGTATGGACCAAAGACCAATGGCTCATCAGGAATCCTTTAGGTCTACAGTGCCAGATTGGGACTGGTGAGGCATTTGGCCATATGGACTGAACAGTTACCATGTTAGTTCCTTGATTCTCAGGCCTGCAACTGCTATTGGAATACCATAAGCTAATCCAATAAATTCCCTTAATATAATTCATTCTTTCAGTTCTGTTCCTCTAGAGAGCCCTGACTAATAGAGTAGGATTTTACAGTTTTGCTATAATATTTGAGATGTTTCCACTGCAAACAGACTACTTAATATATTTTCTATTTTTAATCAGTTTCACAGTATTATTTTCCTTCTTAAACTATGTGTTTCTATGCTGATATGATGAGCATGTCTACTTACTATAATTTTCTTTTGCAAACACAAACTGAGCAAAGACTTTCACTTTAGCCATGGAATTCATGGATACAATTTGCATTGGCATTGTTAGATTTTAGTTTTTAGAGTACTTTCAGAATATGGAAACATTGAATGGAAAGTACAGAGCATTTTGTAAATACTTCCTCACTGTGACCACTTCCCCATGATCAGTTCCACTTAAGATTATCATTTTGCATTAATGCAATGCATTTGTTACAATTGCTGCATCAATATTGACTTAAATCTGACTGGAGATGTAACTCTGTTATAGAGTGTTTTCCAAGCATGTGTAAAGCCCTGGGTTATATCTCCAGCAATGTGTGCAATAATGCATGCCTGTAATTTCAGTACTCAGAATGTGATGCCAGGTTGAAAAGAACTGTAAGGTCATCCTCAGATACATATTGATTTTGTGGCCAGCCAGGACTACATGTGACAATGCCAATAAATAAATAAATAAGATCTATAGAACACCTAATTGTGTTGTATAGTCTGAGCTTTGGAAAATGTATAATGTCATAAATCTACTACTCTATTATCATACAGACAATTTTATTTTCTCTGTCTTCCACAGTTTAATCTCTTCTTCTTGCCTGGACCCACTTATCACTGTGTTATCTCTATAGTTTTGACATTTTCAATATGCCATATTTAGTTGCAATAATAAAAAATTATCATTTAAATATTAATTTATTTCACTTGTAAATACACACTTAATTGTCCATTGTGTCTTTTCATGGCTTTATACGCCATTTATTTTCATTGCAGAACAATACTCCATCATTTAGATATACCACTGTTTTTTTTTAATCATGTACTTATGGAAGGATATTTTAGCTGCTTCAAGGTTTGGCTATTGTTTATAAAACTGTTATCAATATTGCATGCAAGCTTTGGTAGACATAAATTTTCAATTAATTTGAGTAAATTCCAAGAAGTTCAGTTTCTGGACTTGCATGATAAGCATATATTTCATTTTCAATGAAGCTGCCCCAAACCCCTAAGCCCAAAACCATTACCTCATTTTGCATTCATGAGCAGTGAGTAAGTTCTACTGTTCCTAGAATTTAGTGTTATTAGTGAAGATTCCAAATTTTCTAATAGGTGCATAGAAGCACCTTATTGTTGACGTAACTTACAACTTTCTTGTGACATATGGTTTTGAGTCTATTTCCACATGCTTTGCATATATTGTTTGGTATGTTGTCTGTTCAGAACTTTTGCCCATATTTTATTTGGGTTATTTGGATTTATTTCTGAACTTAAAGAGGTCTATGTGCATTTTGGACATCTATACTTTATGAGTATGTACTTTGCAAGATTTTCTTCTAGGCTGTTGCCTGGGTTTATATTTAATAACAGAATCTTTTGATTTTAATAAGCTACAGTTTAGCAATGCTTTCTTTCATTGTATTTATGGGATTGTGTCTAAAAAGTTATTGCCAAATTCAAGGTCACTTAAATGTTCTGGTATGATATCTTTATAGAATTATAGTTTACATGTTTAATTTAGTGATGATCCATTTTGAACTAATTTCTATGAAGGCAGTGTATTTTCACTGCTTTTCACATCATTTGTAGAGGACTTTCTTTTACCATTGAATGAATTTTGTTCATTTGTCAAAAGTCTGTTGACTGGTTTTTTTTATTATTATTTTACATCAACACACAAATTTTAAATAAAATAACCAATGTTACATTTATATAATTAGAAAATGTATAAAAGAGATTTATAACCCAAGGATATGAATTACCAGTACAAATTTTATACATAGAATAGAACAGTTGAACCTTATAGCTAAAGTTGAGGCTTGATGACAATGTCTAATTGCTAATTTATAAACATCCAAAAAGATATTTAGGGAATTTTCCCTTTATATATATGGTATTTATCACAAGTAAAGTGATTTCTGAGAGTGGTTTGTAAAGTCTACCCTAATTAGACATGGGGATAGTAAATTGTAAAAAAATTTCAACATTTTTTCAGATAAAATCTGATTTAAATCAGTAAAGTATAATTATTGTGGAAAGAGAATTCACTTCTATATCTGACCATTATCATTCTCATAACTCCATTTTCTGGAGACAAAGTTGATTTAATAAAAATTAAAGTACAAATTGACTGAGATTTGGTACTTTCATAAAAGGGGGAAAAGGAAGGTGAGATTGTTTAATTTTTTTTTTTGTGAGGCCAACCCAACAGAGTGACCTTTTCTATGAGAGAACAAGAGAGAGAGAATTAGCACTCTAGGGCCTTCAGCCACTGTAATTGAACTCTGTGTCCCAGCTTGTATACATATGCAACCTCTTGCACTTGTATTATTTTGTGTGTCTGGCTTATGTGGGACCTGGAGAGCTGAACATGGATCCTTAGACTTCACAGACAAGTGCTTTAATGACTAAGCCATCTCTCCAACCTAATACTGGCTATTTTTATAGAAAGGAACACTGGAATGGATTTTGGTGACTTTTTCCGTAAGTTCTTTTTATCAACATTAAAAATGCATTTCATTTAAATTACTTATTCTCTTAAAATAATAACAGGTAGCTTTATAATTTTTACTGCAAAATACTGCCTACAATACTCAATATGACCTTTTGAAAGCTTACACACACACACACATACACACACAATTTTCTCACATTATTCAATCGCACTCTGGTTAGTGTATAACAAGGATACAGTAGGTTGACATCTATCAGAAATTATGTGCATAGTTATGCTTTTCATGCCATCTTCCCTTTATTTGCAATTCTTACACTTTACCTGCAAAATTTGAGTGTTGATGAACATAGAAATGTCGTCACATCTTTTTGATTTAGTGTAAAAAACTATACTGAATGTTAGAGAAAAGCTTGTCAGGCCATTTTGCCACCCACAAGGAAGAGGGGAAAGCTTTTCATTAAAGTTTCAGAGTAGGTTCTCTTGTTGGGCTTGTCTCAAACCACCCCGTTTCCGTAGGTGTTATTATCACTTGTCTTTGTCTCAGGTATGGGTACACATCTGTTCTTCATCATTTAGGGATCCCAAATATCTTAGTATTTTTGTCAAGATAACCCAATTTTACTATGATTTAGGTAAAACATTAGGGAAATTGTATGTTTCTATTTCTTTATCGTCACTTGGATTACATAAAAAATAATAATATAATATAGTATTAATAATAATAATAAAAGTGTCACTAATGAGCAAAAAATATGGATAGCTGGTGGAAATTTCTTGTGCATGTAACTCTAATTCACCCTAATTTTACTTCAAGGAGAAGTGAAAAACTCATTTCATGGGGTTTCATGAAGGTCAAGGCAACATCACAAATAATCCCAGAATCCAATTTCACATACTTTGGGGTCTGCTGGATATTTAAAATATTTAAATTTCCTTGTTGGACGCTTATCCTTATAAGTTCCATAATGTTAAAAACAATATATTACTTTTTCTTCTTTTTTTAGTATTAACATGAAATGTCTTGACATTAATATGAAAGGGGCTTAATACCAAACTAGAAAAGTAAGTGCTTGCATATACAAGTACATTTAATGCTACTGGTTCTCATGTAACAGTATTATAGGTAAACTTTGCCTCCTGAAATTCATCCTTTGGGACTTTTCAATTTAGTCATTCCTCATCCCTGAACAGCATGTCCTTCTGATGGGAGAATAGCTTTATCCTGTCTGTACTTTGTTACACTGGAAAGTGTTATGCTGTAACAACAGACCTGAGTTGTTTTTACAAATGTTAAAACCTATTCTCATAGCATATGTGAGAAGAAAATATAATTGAAGACAGTTTAGTATGCTATAAGTCAGTTTTTACTGTAAGTTATATATCATTCTTTTGTTTATGAACTGAAAGTCATGTAAGTTTGTTAATTCCCTAGTTACAGTGAATTGCCACAGTGAGCATGTCTGCTATTGCATGCTCTGGATAGTGAGACAAACTTAGATACTTTTGTGTGTGAGGTCCTTTATTCATTTAATCTAACCAGTGGTCACTATGAAGCAGAGATATTGTTTCTCTGGAGTACAGCAAGTTCTTTGCATAGCCAGTAGCAGACCTCAATCAAGCCAAACAAGCCATGCAACCCTTGATTTTGTATTTGTGAATTTAGAAAGGAGAAATTTTCATTTCCTTTGATTCTTCAAATATTATAAGATATGTAAAATGAGAGTGATGAGAACTTTGCTGTGTAAAGGTTACGTGTCACATATGCTCAGGAGAGGGAAAGGCTGGCATTTGTTCTAGGAATCAAATGAGAAAGCTGGGAGAGCCTTAGGGAATCCTGGTCTAGGAGTTGATCTCTGATTTCTCTAAGTTCATAGCATTCTAAACCTAAACTTTTGTTGAACTACAAAAGGGTTACAGAATTTTCATTTTAATCTGTCAAATAAATATTGGTTTAGTTCAATTTAGAAGTTGTAACTAAAATTTTAGGATTTATATTAAGCAAAGTTCAATTTATATTATTGTATGATTAGCCAAAACATTTTCCTTGTGAGAATATATGTCTCATTCATAACAGTCTCAATGGAAATACAGAATAAGTCAATATATATTAACACAATTCTTTAGAAACAGAGCATACTAAGACTAACATATCTGACTATATTTCTTACTGAGACTAAAATTGTCTGGCATACATTCATGCTTTGTATTTGTACAGCCTGATATTTGATTGCCAACACTGAAGAAAAACAAATCATACAAAAAGCTCTAGGACCAGGTTAAAGCAATTTAACTCCATAGTTATCAGCAAATTCTTTTGGAAGATTCACTTATAATATGATTAATATATTCCACCAAAACTACACTTCTATTATTTACTCTAAATTTGTCACCTCTTAATTATATCTGAAAACTTCTATAATTCAAGCTTAATCAGCAATAATTGTAAAATAAATAAACTTATTATATGGAGTTACAATATCCAAAAAGTATGCCTTTGCTGAAAAAAAAAAAACTAGAAATTGCTTTCAAATAGCATTTTCACAACTTTAAAAAATTTTTTTTTGTTCATTTTTTTTTATTTATTTGAGAGTGACAGAGAGAGAGAGAGAAAGAGAGAGAGAGAGAGAGATTGAGAACGGGCTTGCCAGGGCTTCCAGCCACTGCAAACGAACTCCAGATGCATGTGCCCCCTTGTGTATCTGGCTAACGTGGGTCCTGGGGAACTGAGCCTCTAACCGGGGTCCTTAGGCTGCACAGGCAAGCACTTAACCACTAAGCCATCTCTCCAGCCCATTTTCAGAGCTTTTAAAATGATTATTTTAAACATACATTTTTTTTTTTACCTTCACGTGCATCTAGAAAGTAGTAGGATATTGAAGTATGATTAATGGGTCCCAAATAGAGGGATTGGGATTTGTCAAGAGCCTAATAACTTTGGGACTTAAACTATATACTTAATCTGTCTGAATTTATTTATGTTTTATTACAAAAGGAAGATTTAAAAATATTTATTTCTCAGGATTGCTATTAGTGTTTAATTAAATTCATATAAACTAAATAGTAGGAGTAAATGATAAAGAGTGAGTTTCATTAGATGTTACTTCTCTCTCACTCGTATTGCTTATATACTGGAACAATAAATATTTCCAGGATGTTTTAGATCATTAATTTGTATCCCTAAGAAGCCTTCGGAGCATGCCTACCTGAAACTTGTTACTCTAACCTCTATTCCTAACAAAATGTGCAAAATTATGAAGTAGCATAGTCTAAATCCACGGTCAACTGTTTATTAAAACACAGTTACTGACACATATATTTTGATTTCTTAAAAGTGTGAGACCCTAAATATTTTTTATTATAAACCTTCCAACATATTCTCAATTTTATAATGGGATCTAGAGTAGATAGTAATATTTGTTTTACTGAAGTATACAAAGTAAACTCATGTGAACTGAAGTTTCTTCTTTGTGATTGGGAACAAGGAATACATGTTGCTATAGTTACTAGCAAAATTTTTATAATTTGATAGAATTTTTATATGGCCAAAAGTAGTAATGCTAACTAGATGAAATGAATGCAAAATGACCCAATAAAGGAATGTGAGGATTAAATATTATCAAGCACTGGAAATGACACCATAATTCAGATCCTTAATTTATGTAGGCCCAAAGTAGAGATCGTACAGGGTGTGGCGTACTATCTGTGAGATGAAATGAGTTATGTGTTTCTTTCAACTAAAAGCAACAAATTTGCTAACCCCTATAAAATGCCATGTGAGTATAATTTTAATATCTCTGTGGCTAAATGATTCAAAAACCAAATTATCTATGCCTACAGCAATATTAAGGAAATAAGAGCTAAGAGTTGATATTTTAATGAAGTAAATCACTGATGGGACAATTTGGAAGCTAGCATGTGACAATACTCTGAATATGCAGCTATAAAATGCTACTAAGAAGTGGAATGTCATAATTTGGTATAATTATGCAATTTTACAAAGCCTATCCTACATGTTATTTCATTGAATATTTATCACATACTGTTATAATGACATAGTAGCTACATCTTCAACCTCTATGTCCACAACTCAAATCTTTTCCTCTATTATACCTTTTGTGATGAAATGCAGTTAGTACTTAAATGTGGAAAAAGTAAAGGTGATAAGAGGGAAGATTTATGAGATGAGGAAATCATATTTATGAGACAATGATGAAGGACCCAAATTGAGAAGACAAAAGTTAAGGGAAATTTGACCATAGTTTACAGATATGACCAGACTGGAAAAAAAGTATATCAGGAAAATCAGATATCTGTCTTCCATATGTATTTTTTCCTATTCATTTAACAATGGAACTTTTGAATTTTAGCTGTGCATAAGGACATATCTCTTCCAGCTTTCCTAGTCAGACATGGTCTATGGCTGTATTTGAACACTGAGAGTTGTGTGAAGCTTCTGCACTATGCCACTAAGAAAAAATAATTTCCTTCCCTCTTCCCTCTCCATCCAGATAAGTAACTACAAGTATGATAGCAAGTAGCTAATACAGCTTTGGATGACTTGAGAGGGCACTTCTGTGTTGATTATATAAGTAATCTGGGTTCCTAGATGTATTTGTCAGGGTGCTGTAGAGGAGCAGAACCAATAGAATGAATTGTATTAAAGGGGAATTTATTAGATTAGTTTATGGCAGTCCAACAATAACAGGTTGCAGGCCTGAGAGTCAAGGAACCAGGTAGCTCTTCAGTCCACAAGGCTGGATGCTTCAGCAGTCCCAAGGCAGAAGGTCTGGAGGTTTCCTGGAGAGACTCTGCTCAGTCCACAAGGCTGGATGCTTCAGCAGTCCCAAGGCTGAAGGTCTGGAGGTTTCCTGAAGAGACTCTGCTCTTTGGTCCATGCTGGTCTCCAGCCCACACTGGAAAGCAGAAAGCAGCACTGGCTTCCAGGTGGGATGAGGGGATACTTTCTTTCCCAGAGCTTCTTTAGATAAAGATCCCCCCCCGCCCCCGAGAGGGGAAGCCCACTCTGGGGGAAGAGCTCACTCTTGGGGGATGATTCCTCCTTTAGTTATTCCTTCCTGGAAGCAATTTCAGAGACCCACTTAGGAGGAATGTCTGTGGATTTCTAAATAGATCAAGTTGACACAAATTGAACCATCACAAGTCTACTCCTTATCAACTTGGCACCAAACCATATCTCCTTATATCATACTTAATTTCCAAATGAAGACAATAACAAGCTCATAATATTACTTAAAATAATATAACTATCCCTTGGACAACTGGAAGCACACAATCTTCCCTGCATACCTAGCAGGGTTCCTTGAGGAATGCTCAGTCTCTAAAATAATAAGTCAAATATAAATTCAACAGTGTTTAACTAGTGATATGATATTAATCAGTGTTAATTACATAACAGAGAAATAGAGGAAGAACAAAATCATCCTAATATTGGTGTAGATATGTACACATGCTCTTAGCAACATAGGACAGAAAACACTCATGACAATTACAGCCCTCATTTTTGTAACTGGTCACATGGCCTTGACTGGTATTTGTAACTACCTTCTTCTATTCTGTATTTCCTCCACCTTCAGTAAGCATATCAGCAGGTCTTGGTCTTAGTTCTTTACCTAGAGTGGTGACCCCCTACTTCATTCCTGAAGGATCTGGGCAACTTATCATAATTCCTTGATTGGGTTGTTACAGTTGTCCCCTGACTTTGATAACAGAGCATGGTAGCACCAAGACATTCCCTAAAGAATCCCCTGGCCTCCAGACATACTCTTCCTTACCTCCATTGTGGAGGAGCAGTCCAATTCCCCCTGGTGTGATGGATCAATCACCCCTGCTACCACTGTAGCCCTCTTTTCAGCCTGTTCACTCAAGGGTATCCCAAAGTGGCCAGGAGGAGTCTTAGCTTCCATTCAATGGAATGTTCTTTGTGTCTCCTGCCAAAAGCACTCCACCCTCTGGAATAAAGACCTCTAGGCTAGCAGAGCATAAGGTTGCAGAAACAGGAAGCAAAAATTTGGCTAATGGATCACTTGGGATGATGGTATGTGGGATAATTCCCACTTCCACCCCATAATTCCTGGACCCATGAATCCAGGCTACAGGAAAACAACACCATATATAGGATACTGATTCAGAGCATATAGAGCCTGCTGGAGGACACTCCGCTAGTCCTCCAAGCTATTTCCACCTCATTGGCACAGTAGCTGTTTCTGTAAATGGCCATTCCACTGTTCTATCAAACCAGTTGCTTCAGGGTGGTGGGGCACATGGTAAGACCAACAAATTCCACTCCTGGTACCACAATCTGTATTTCAGGGTTCTCTAGAGGAACAGAACCAATAGAATGAATTGTATTAAAAGGGAATTTATTGGATTATTTTATGGCAGTCCACGAATAGCAGTTGCAGGCTAGAGAGTAAAGGAACCCGGTAGCTGCTCAGTCTTTGAGGCTGGATGCCTCAGCAGTCCCAGTCCGGCAGTGGAGGCCTAGAGGCTTCCTGGAGAGACTCTGCTCTTTGGTCCATACTGGTCTATAGTTCACACAGGAAAGCAGCACCTGCATCCAAGTAAGAGAAAGGGATCCTTTCCTTACCAGTGATTATTTAGATAAAGCCCCCCTCTGAAAGGAACTGTTCACTCTGGGGGAAGGACTCACCCTGGGGGAAGGATTCCTCCCTTAGTTAATTCTTCCTGGGAGCAACCTCAGAGACACACTTATGAGGAATGTCTGTGGGTTACTGAACAGATCAAGACGACAACAAACATTAGCCACCACACTAGACATCATATAGCCAATATAATCTTTGGATCACTTAACCTCATACTGTTATGTTAAAAAAAACTTTGAAAAAATAAAGCCTCATAAGCTCACCTGTGGTTGGGCACATCTGTGTCTCACTCCATTGCTCTTCTGCCTGTTCTTGTTGAGCAAGACTCTCTTACTGATCCTGGAGCTTGTCATTTTTTCATGACTTTCAGGTGATTCCTGAGTCTTTGCTCACCTATAGGAATGGGGATGCCGGTACATGAGGCTGTGCCTAGCTGTTAAGCATGGGATCTGGAGATTCTACCTCAAGTTGTCTCTGGTTCCCCTCAGGCCCACATTCTTTCACAGGAAGCACAATTAACTTATAAGCCTTCTCCCTAGTTTTTAAATTTATAAACCACTATTAAATATTTTGAACTTAAATTGAGAACAATTAACTTTATCTTAACTTCAAATTTTTGAAGCTGTATTAAAGGAAATAGTTACAAAATTTAAGCAATGGTTCTCTTTCCTGTATCTAAGGACATGTATGTATGTTTCTCAGTGAAATAAGGGGGACAGTAGAATAATGAAATATGGGCTGGAGAGATGGCTTAGCAGTTAAGTACTTGCCTGTGAAACCTAAGAATCCCGGTTCGAGGCTCGGTTCCCCAGGACCCACGTTAGCCAGATGCACAGGAGGGCGCACACATCTGGAGTTCATTTGCAGTGGCTGGAGGCCCTGGTGTGCCCATTCTCCCCCCCCCTGCCTCTTTCTTCTCTGTCTGTTGCTCTCAAATAAATAAATACAAATAAAAAAAACCAAAAAAATAAGAATTAAAAAAAAAGAATAATGAAATATGTACAATTTAGGAATGTTAAGAGGGGAATACAGAAGCATTAGCTTATCTAATATGAAAATAGACTGAGGAGTAACAGAAAGAAGAGGCAAAAACTTCTCCCTCAAAGGCTGTCTGAGTCACAAATAATCACATGGTTTAACTAATAACAAAAGGATTCTATTTTCTTGAGAGAATGTTGCCCTGTGGTTTACTTAACAATAATGAGAAGGAAGTTTCATTTCACACCTCAACTTCCATTGAGAAGCAGTGATTGCCTCAGTTTTATATTAACAATAACTCGAAGGCCACATCTGGGTGTAAAACTGAGTAGTGGTCGTAGATATCTCATTGTCCATATAGTCATAGCATCATGATGGAGTACGAAGTTCAATAACTTCTGTGAGTTCTGAGAGTTGAAACTGCTAGAACTATTTTGTCACTGAGTAGAGTTAAATAGCAGTAGAGGAACATGAATTGATGTGCTTCAGAAGATATTTATGATATCGAGGTTAAGTACAACAAGCAGAATTAAAAGAAATAGTTGGCAAGATTGAAGTGGTCTTGAACTTTACATGCCTATCTTTAACATATTCTTGACCTTTAATTTAATGTTTCAGTGTTGCATTATAGGGAGTTTGCCTGAAGTCTTTTTCAGAGAGAATAATTTCTGGATAAAGGTTTTGTGAAAAAATTTACCTCACCCAAGCTTTGGTCCAAAAGGCAATATTAAGAGGTCAATATGTTACCTCTTGTAGTGGATAACACTCTGCTGTGTTAGAATGCTTCAAATACTTTTAAACTGGATATTTAAGTGGTAAATTCTTAGATTTATTCCAATGTAGCATTAACATGTTCTTCCAGAGGAGTTAGTGACAGTGTTCTCTCAAAATGTCCTTATGTGTATGGCTCAGCATTTTTCATATCTTTATCATAATATAAATGAGAATTCTCTGTTTTATTTAAAGTAAAAAACTAGGAAATGAATTTTTAAACAACATTTTATTTATTTATTGGTGAGAGAGAGAAAGAGGCAGATAGAAAGAGAGAGAGAAAATGGGAACCGCTGGGCCTGTAGCCACTACAAATGAACTCCAGGCTCATGTGCAACCTTGTGCATCTAGCTTTACGTGAGTATTGGGGAATCAAACCTGGGTCCTTTGGCTTTGCCAGCAAGCACCTTAACTCCTGAGCCACTTCTGCATCCCCTCTAATTTTCTTCTAGAGAAATGATCGTTAAAATAATAATGATGCATACAAATAAGCCTGGAATCTTTAAAGCATAGTCACACTATTTGGAAGATGAAAAGGCATGTGTGTTTTATTCATCTATAATTCAAAAATTAGCTTGTATAAATATGCATTATTTCATAAGAGAAAATCTATGAGTATGCCTTATTGTAAAAGAAAAATAATCCTAAGATTGTAATAGCCTCTTTTTTAGAACAGTGTATCACTCTAGCTCAAGCTGTCCTGGAATTCACTCTGTAGCTCAGGCTGATCTCAAACTCATGACAATCCTCCAACCTCAGATTTCTGAGTGCTAGGATTAAAGTTGCATGCTAAACACCTGACTCTAGTAGTCTTTTAAAAATTAAAATCTATAATGAGCCAGATGCCTTACTTGCTACCTAGATTCCTGAGAACTTGTAGGAAGGATTTTATGTCTCTTATACCTAAGGATTTCTGTGTCCTTAGGAAAAACACCTTCCTGGATTATTCCATGTTTCTTGCTGTAATTTTCCTTTTATTTCTCTTATCCATTCTTCTTTTCATTTTTTATTAATTTTCTTCATAATCTCTCTTTCCCACATAGCTATTGTTTGGTAGAAAGAATTTCATCCGAAAAGGTTGATATTTTATGTGAAATATAACATAGCTTTCTTTCTAAACAGGAGTCAAATTAGTACTGATAATTAAGTATTACATGATTATCACAAATGAGTTTTCTAAAACTACAAAGAAAATATGTATGTATGTGGTTATTAATGGAAATTTTCCAAATTTAGCATGGTGCCACATATGTGTAAAAAACAGATGAGTTGTAACATGTCCCCATAGGAAGAACATAAATGAAAAATTCAAAAAAGTCTGGTAATTTTTGCTAATTTGCCTATACAATGTGGAGAGATTTGTTGTTTTTGACTATAGAAAAGGCAGACTTATTAAACCCTAAATTGGGTAAATGGGAATGCAATTCATACTAATGGTCTCAAAATGGGTAAAGATGGCACATTTTAGGCCACATAGATGATGGTGTTTCCATAGGCATTTAGTTGTTGCTTCAATGTGTTTAAGATCTTAGAAATGGCTTTAGGTGGGTATCATGAAATGACCCCTAGTACAATTAATTCTAAGTTGGAGTGGTGTTAACATTCAAGAGACAAAGATATAAAATACCTCGTAAACCATGCCAAGAAGCTGCAAAACATCCTACAAAGCCAGACAGCATTTAAAGTTTGGGAATTAATTGACCATATCACTATTTTTGAAGATTGTTCTGACAGATCTGTGAATAATTGATTGGCCACAAGGGACAATCCAAGCATGAATTGATGGTAACTTTAGGGTAAAGAGTAGTGAGAACTTGAAATCAAAAAGATGCAAAGGGCAGTATATGTGTGAAAATGATTTCATCCATAGGATCAATAGAGCTTAGAGGCATAGGAGAAGAGATAATATTCTCTCCCTCATTGTTAAGGTTATGGCTTAGCACTCTATTAAAAGGAAGATTGTTATAAAAATGAATATTTATTTTTCATTAGTGTTATGTCATTTTAAGAAGCTATAAAAATGCATACTCAAGGCTGGAGAGATGGCTCAACCATTGAGGCACTTGTCTGAAAAGCCTAAGGACCTGACTATGATTACCCAGTAGCCATGTAAAGCCAGAGGCACAAGGTGGCACATGTATCTGAATTTCATTTGCAGTGGCTAGAAGCCCTGGCATGCCAATTGTCTTTTTCTCAGTCTCTCTTTCAGTCTCTCTCAAATAACTAAAATGGAATAAGAAATGCAGGCTCAAAGAAACAGCTATATTTGTATATTTTATAACTAGTTTTGCTGGGGTGGAGTAAAACACTGGGCAAGAGTATGACAAGAGGACTTAAGTATGTAATCTAACGGTAATAAACTGGAAATTGAAGGAATCAGGAACCAGATGGACGCCATAACAGGCTTCAGAGTCCTCAGTAGGCCTAAGTTTCTGTTTCCCAGCAAGGTCTAAGTTTTTATCTTCTGGTAAGGGTGAATTTAACATATACTGGAAACTGATTATGCCATACATCCCTATAGTCATAAATAAGTTCAATTCCCCTAGCCCCAGCCTTCCAACTTTGCCCACCAAAATCCTAAGCCAACCAGAAGAGTACACTGTTTAAATTAACCAATCATATACCTATCCCCTTCTTCTATGTTCAAATCCCTATAAAAACCCTACCCTCCCACTACTCAGGGCTCTTGTATGGATCCATTGTGTTGATGAAGTCAAGAGACTGAGCTTAAGTCCGAAATAAATCTCCTTGCCATTGCATACGTGTTTGGTTCTCCATGGTGGTCACTGGGGGTGCTGAAAACTGGGCCTAACATTTGAAGGCTCATCTAGGATCTCCTCAGAGACTGCTGAGGACCACCAACACATGGAGCTCAGGTCGCTGGCTGGTAAGTGTGATTTTGTGTTTTGTCTTTCCTGAAAACCTGTCCTTCGCTTTTCCATTCATTGGAAAATTGTGGTTGGGCAGACATGCCCTTGGAGGCCACTCTGTTCAGAAGGTGGGTCCTGGGTCCTCCAGGCTCGCCAGGAGGAGATGTCACTGCCCATTTGTAGAGGCAATGCTGGTCGCTACTGTGGAATGGTGAGATGCTGTGGTTTCAAATTCGGTTTTGTAGTAGCTGGCCACTTTGTTCAGACAGATCCTGGGAGACCCAGGCCAGCTCCGAGGGGATTTCTTTCCCCTATCTGTAGAGACAATGGGAGAGGCTATTGTCTCAGTTTTGTAGTAGTTGGCCACTCTGTCTGGATGGTGGTTCCTGGGTGTCCCAGGGCCACCCGGAGGGGATTTCATTCCCCTGTCTGAAGATCAGACAACATGAGAGGCTGTTGTCTCAGTTTTGTAGTCGCTGGCCAGCTGAACTTTTTTGCTGTCTCTTTTTCCTTTTATTTGTTGGAATTATTATTTGTGTGCTTGGACATATGGGACAGATGCAGACTACCCTGCTTTCTTTACTGACAGGCCACTTTTAGGACGTTAAAATTAGGGCTCTCAGAGGCACAGTATTCCCTCTCTGGGTTATGGGGCCCCCAGACCAAGATGGTAATCAACTTGAGATTATTGTTAACAATTGCTACAGATTCTCTTTACTACAGAGGAAAGAGATAGAAGCCAGACTAAAGTCTGGAAACTGGTTCCAGGCCCTGATGAGAATCCCACCAATAATCAAGCTAACATTGATACCTTCTTCCCTTTGACTAGACAAGACTGGGATTTCAACATGGCAGCAAGTAAGGAGAGAGCTGCTCAGCTTCCTCCTGGGAGTGTCTTTCTCTCTTCACTGGCTCACCCATCCCCCGGTTTCCTGGATGCCTTTGACGTGAACCAGAGTGCCCCCCGCCAAGCAAAAATCCAAAAACCCACACCTGGTGCCTGAACAGGGAACTTATTAGATGGACAGGGTGGGTGAGTGCTCTCCCAGAGGGACTGGGAGACATCAGCCCATGAGGCCTTGCCTCCATGTTTTTGAGGGCTGGCAGATTTCTCTTTTTTCCTCCTTTATTTTCGGTTCATGCCATCATGCGGGACAAGACACAATGAACTGACAACTGACTTCTCTTGGCTGAGGCCACTCTTTGACATTGACTGAAGGCCAGCTGTCCTCAGCCTGGACCCTGACAGCCCATAGGGTGTTGACAAGAACCCTCTATCTATTTCTCTCTCTCTCTCTCTCAAACACACACACACACACACACACACACACACACACACACACACACACACACAAATGTGGTAACACATCGACCTCTTAAAAGCCTGTAGGGGAAAAAAAAAAAAGCCTGTAGGGAAAGTTGGCAGCCTCTAAAACTTGTGGACAGGCTCATGCCCAGATCTCTGGGGAATCCCCTGTGTGCTAATCAGCCCTCAGGAACATTGCCCTCTGGTCTTGGTGTTTCTAATCTTTCTCTGTCTTGGGTAACATTGCCCCTCCACACACACATATATATATTTCAGATTCATGGAATAAGAGATCTTCTGAAAGTTAATGGAATTAGCTTTCTCAGAGGAAGGTAGGCTCCTTTTGGGAAGAAGTTCTCCAGGTCATTTCTGGATTACTGGGCATCCATGTGGACCTGCATAGATTATCTGGCTAGGAAATGGAAAGCTCAGGAAGTAAATTTCCCCTCACTCCCTTTAAGCGGCAAAACTACAAGCCAGTTTTTCAAGCACTCCAAAGCTGCTTGGGTCAGAGTCAGGTGGCATACAGACAATGGCATCTCTGCAGGTGCCATGTCTCCACCTCCTCTCCCAGTGTCCCCCAAGGAGGCCCACTCCTTATTCAATGGCCTCCCAGAGGGCAGCCTTCTTTGGATGCCTCCTGGTGGTCCTGGAGGCCCCCCCTTTCCCCCTCCAGGTAGTCAGAATCCTTGGCCTCCCAGCAGTCTTCTTGGCCATTACCTCCATGTGTACTAGACCAGACCCCTGGAGAGTGCCGGAAGTAAGGCAGGGCTGATCTCAGGTGTATGCAAGCCCCACCCAGCCACAACAGCACACCAAAAAGTGGCATGAAAGAAAAAAGGCACATTTAACTATAGCCTATAAAGAATTGAAATTTTATGTAAAAAAAGTCAACTTTGTTAAATGATATCATACATATAATTACTGAATTTATGTTCTAGGTCAACTTCAACTTTCATAGAGGTTTATTAAAAACAACAGAATTTTCTCTAAAGTGGTAACATATAATTTTTCAGGTATTAAAAAAAATGAAATTTACTTAAAAGGAGGAGGCAACTGACCTGACTTCTAGGCCAGTCTGCCTGAAGATAGCAACAATATTTGCCTTAGTTTAGTGTCTTATTGGTATTAATGGCATAAAATTGTCTTTAGACTACTCACTTGTTAGGGAGTAATAAGATTAATTAATTTGGTGTAGTTTTTCATAATAGCCTTATAAGAAAGGTGGTTAATAATGGGGTGAGATGAATTGAGTGAAGGAACTGGGAAGGAATTTTTCAATGTTGGGACATAGAATGCTTGTTAAAAATGCTTTTTGAGTGGTACTTAGATGTGAATGTTAAAGTATGTGGATAAAGACGTGCGTATGTAGGAAAGAATTTTCAGGCTAAACCTAAACTCCATGCCTAAAGTTAGAGATTTTTCATCTGTTTACAGACTCTTAAGGATACTCTAAAAGTTTTATATAGGGACACAGTCTTAATCTAAATTTATCTTACATTAGACACAGATGATGCCTATGCTAGGTCGGTCATAAGTACAGATGTAATTGGAGGTTTAACCAGGTGAAACATAGGCAAAGTCTATCACCTTGTGTTTTGCAAATGGGTAGATTTGCTATGGAAAAACAAACAACTTCAGAATAGTTTAAGGGAATGTCAGGATGCTTATCTCTCTGCTCTGTAATTTCATTTTGCTCTTGCTTTCCAACATATGCTACTTAAATTCATGGAAAGTTGGACTCTGAAGAAACAGATGGAACACTCTTTATATCAGACCCCTTGCAAGTTTAAGCCATGTGTACCCCAGACTCTGACTAGAGACAAAATGGCTAATTGTCTCTGACAAGGAAAAAGGAGTACAGCATATAACTGTGGTTCTCTTTAGTTTTTCTCTTTTGAATACCTAAAGTCCCATCTATTAGATAAAATTTCTCACTAGACAAAATGTTAAACAACTGAGTCAAGGTATTTGATCCGATTACAAACTCCTTACATAAGAGAAGCATCAGACTTACCTAATGTGTATATCGGGGAAGGGCCCCTTCATTGAAACATTTAATTGGATTAAATCTAATGTTTACCTGATGCCAAGGTTTTAATCAGTGGAGAAATTGAGTCTTATGATAAGGTCTCACTCATTAACAGGTCACTTATGCTAATTTGTTGTGATTTAAGGGTTATAAAACTGGCTTTAAGACTCTCTCAGTAAAGCAAATTAGGTTCCACTTTTCATCAAGGTTTTAACTGTTCTTAAGATAAAGGCTCACATAGAAATGGTTAATTTCCAAAGGTGAAGTACTCATACCTAAAGACATTGTGACTTTAAAGTTAGCTTCTGTCTTATCTATGCTAATTCTATTGAATGGTCATAACTAGGTTTAATCACTTATGTTTAAGTTATTTAATTTCAGTAATGATAACTTTCATGTACCTGGGATATGTTGGGATAGCTTGCTTAAGCTTTATCCAATTTAAGTCATAGGTAAAACATAAAATTGTTTTATGTTAATAAAGATTTCTGTGGTACATAAAATCAATAGCTATCAAGTTTAAGCCAAAATCATTGGTTGTCAAATAATGTGTTTTTTTTTTTTTTTTTTTTTTTTTGTCTTTCTAAAAGATTTGTCAAGGGTTATATTAGAATTTAGCTAGCTGTTTTGGTTAAAAAATTTTCAAGCTCTGTAGTTCTGTTTCAAATGTTCTCTGGGTACTGTATACCCACATAGGTATCTGAACTAATCAAAGATGTTTTCAAACACAGGTGCTAAGACTTTATACTGTCTTACTTGTCCTTTTCTGACAATGTCTAGATTAAATGAGTTTGTATATCAGTTGGTACTATTTTCAAGACTGGTAGCAGGTTATGCCTATATTTATAAATGTTAGATATGCCTACTTTCTATACCTCATATATAAGGCTTATGCTGTCATAGTACAACTAAAATTTTAAACATAGGACAAAATGATTTTAGAAGCCCTTGTGCCATTCTTTAAATAAGTCTATTTCAGTAATCAAATGTGCTCTGTATGTACATACATCCAGGCTGGTGTAACTTCCTTTCTAAGTGTGTTAATTACCTACATAGAAGCTGAAGCCAGTTGGAATCATCAGAGCAAGAGGTGCAAATATTTTGGCCTGTGCTCCCAGGTAATGAGGCCACTGGAGATGATGGGACACTTCTACACTGGCCCCCTGGTAAGTCACCAGTCTCCCTGAGCACTGAGGACATGGAGAGCCAAACAAAATTCTTGTACAGTGTGAACCAGGAGAGTCACAATTGAGGAGCAATCAGTCCTCCTGACTTCCCAAAGAAGGGAAAACTACTTGGCCAGCATGGCCCTGACTCATCATAACAGTCAAAAGACATCAGTAAACTATGGGGCTCCTCCTGTATCATTAAAGTCTCTTTGAAGAACTATTAGTGACCTCCAAAACTAATACTTAATTAAATGTGACTATCTGCATGGCCTTAAACACTCAGAGAGAAATATATAACCAAAGATAAAAAATACCTTACATATATGAATGGCCTATTAAGTAACACAAGAGCTTTCTAAGAGGGGAAACAAACATTAAGACATCTTTCCCCCATAGTTTTAATTCTATAATACATAAAAACAAAGAGATGTTCAAGGGTTTATTTTCAAATGTAAAATATGTAAATAATCTGGGAGACTGGGTGCCACGAGGCAATGGAACCCCGCTGGAAGGGACCCTACATCTTCATCCTGACCACACCTACCACTGTGAAAATGGACGGAATTGCTACTTGGATTCATCACACCCACCCAATCCGACCCACAGATCCACTGGCTAAACCTGAGGACTATCAGCCACAATGGAAATGCAGCACCCCACTCAAGCTTCAATGCTTGATCCTGACTGTGCTCCTAACTGTACGTATTGTGGCAGCTACTCCCCACTACGTTTACAATCTGACCTGGATAATAACCAACACTGACATGGGGGAAAGTGCTTACACCAAATCACATCTTGCCCCACGGAAACCTGGTTTCCTGATTTGATCTTCGACCCCCATCAACTATTGGGTGACTCATGGGACTCTGTGGAAAATTAGGAAATTTCTTATTTCTATGTATGCCCTGGGCACTTAGGGAAAACAAGAATCAAAGGGGGCTGTGGGGGACCTGAAGCCTTCTACAGTGCTGGCGGGCAATGTGTGTCTACCTGAAAGGTGTATTGAAACCCATCTACTAAGGGGGACTATTACGCCTTGAAAGGCCCGGATGCAAGGCCTAGTGGAACTTCCTGAGCCTAGCTAAAGTTTGGCGTTTTGCCTGTGGCCAGCTATGACTTAGCAAGACGTCTAATGGCCTCTGGCCTGTTACTTCCGCATAGGAGTTGGAATTCCCATATGTACACTCTTAGAACCAATCATTTCAAAATCACAGTATACTATTGGCCCTTACCTCTCTCTCCATCCTAGAATCCCCACCCTCATTCTCAACACTATATAGGCAACCGCCTGTAACAAAAAAGTGAGTTCCTGCTTCCACAAGGCTCCTGGCTTGGTGGTGTGTTCCTGGCCTTCGACACTTATCCTCCTCCTCATCCCCTTGGGAGGAACCAGCAGGCCTGGTACTTCCTCAGCACTACCTGCCAGGGGAGCCTGGCAGACTGGTGCCCTGTGTGAGGCATTCACCTCTTTGTTCTCTTTCTCTTTCCTTTCACTTTCGGTTTGCTGGCAAGCTGCATCTGCAGCTTTTGTATTTCTGAACGGGTTATATGTCCCTAGTGTACACACCATGTGGGCAGACCTGGAGGAGACTCAAGGCGTATTGTCCCCTCATTTAAATGAGGGCTCCACCTGGAAGATGAAGCAAATCCGCTGGGGAGACCTGCTCCCATTCACACCATGTTTGGTATCATTGAGCCGTCACCTAAGGACACAGACTCGATTGGCCATCGCAGATCTAAATCTGAACTTAATTCTACAGCAAGTTTACCTATCTTTTGGGTCCTTGTATTTGTGTTGTACTCATGTGTTTGCAGGTTGCTATTGCCCTAATTTTATGGACATTTCTCTCTCAACTTTATAATATGGGAGTCTACCTCTAATTCCAATCCTGCCTTAGAATCTCTCAGGGCACTCCTAAAGAGTAATGGGCTTGATTTGACTGCTAATCAGGCTCAACAGACCTGGGATTGCCTTCTTAAGCTGCTGCCATGGCTGCCAGCAGGATATCTCTTTGATTGGCACACTTGGGATAGGGTAGAGGCCCTTGTTCATCAGGCACATGTGGAGAAGGGTCAGATACCCTCCCTTAGGGGTCCTCCCTATGATCTCGGCCCTAAAGGGCTGTTTTCCTCCAAGGCCAACCAAACAAAAACAAAAGACAGAGGAAAAATCAAAAGATAGTATGCAGCCTGATCTGGCTACTCCTGGAGATACAGCTTTACAAACCCCAGAAAAGGGTGGATCCTTTTGCACCTCACTCGATCCTTTTGGGGGTGCAGCTTGGCCTTCTGGGGGACCTCCACCACCTCCTCCATCGACTAATCTTTTCTGGACCCCCTTAGCCCCTCCTTCATATTCAGCCACCAAGCCACCAGAAAATAAAGCTACTTTTTAATTTTTTTTTTTATTTATTAACAGACACAGAGAGAATGGGCGCACCAGGGCTTCCAGCCTCTGCAAACGAACTCCAGATGCGTGCGCCCCCTTGTGCATCTGGCTAACGTGGGACCTGGGGAACCGAGCCTCGAACCAGGGTTCTTAGGCTTCACAGGCAAGCGCTTAACCGCTAAGCCATCTCTCCAGCCCAAATAAAGCTACTTTTTTGTATTTCCCATCAATCTAAATCCTGGGGTCAATTGCCCTGCTGCCTGGTATCCATGGGAAGCTCAGGACCTTAAGGACCTTAAAAAGGCAGTCTTGGAGGATGGACCTAACTCTCCTTGGGATGAGACCCTGTTACAGGGACTTGCCCACCAACCTTGTACAACCCAAGATTGGAAAAATCTAGTCAGGGCTGTTTTGTTGTTCCCCTATACATTAAGTGGTGTGCCTTTTTTTTTTTAAAGATAAGTGTCATGCACAGGCAGAGCGAAACCAAAGTCAGCATCCCCCTGTGCCAATAATTTTTGGGATGCTCTCTGGTACCTCTGATCAATATGCTACGGGCACTCAACAGGTGGCTATACCTGACCCATATAGGGACCAAGTCAGGACACTGGGCTTGGTGGCATGAAAAAGGCTTGATGAGGGACCTTCTGAACCCCTTGTTATGGGTATTACTCAAAAACCATCTGAGCATGTGGATACATTTATAGAAAGTGTGAATAAAAGCCTCCAAAGAAAATTTCCCCCAGGGGCATTAAATGTTGGTCTGGGAAGGGATGATGGCCTATCACCATGTTGCCTGTGCGGGTCTCAAGGACAACTCCATGAGTAGATGGATTGTAACCGCCAAGGTCATTGGCACTATCTCCCATCAGGCTAGGGTCATGGCTGCCACCCTTCGGGAAAATAAACAGAGAGATTTAGCCACTACGATCTGCTCATTACAGTTAAATCCTAAAATTCAACATGTTTGGGGGGCATCAGGGACCTCCCTGGCCAACAACTCACTGGAAGGTATCCCATCCCTGGCACTGAAAATTTTCTAGCAACAATCTACAGCTCCTGAGTGTTCCATTGTCCAAAACTGAAGGATTCCATTTGATTTATTTATATCCTCTCAGATTTTGATTAGCCCTCCCTCCAGCATTACTTTACTCAATCACCTCCCCTGACCTCACTTTGGGCCTTTTCACCCCCATTAATCTATTCTTCTACTTACATCTATACAATACCAACCTGTTAAGTACCCTCCTCTCTTCCCTTCTCTTCCCTTTGTATTTTGTTTTTAGCTTACTGGTCTCTGCTACTGAGTTTTTTCCTCCTCACATAGAAGCCCAATCATCTGTAGCTAGGATCCACATATGAGAGAGAAAATGCAGTACTTGGCTTTCTGGGCCTGGGTTACCTCACTTAATATAATACTTTCCAGATCCATCCCTTTTTCTGTAAATTTCATAACTTCGTTTTTCTTTACTGCTGAGTAGAACTCCATTGTGTAAATGTGCCATAACTTCATTATCCACTCATCGGTTGAGGGACATCTAGGCTGGTTCCATTTCCCAGCTATTATAAATTGAGCAGCAATAAACATAGTTGAGCATTTACTTCCAAGGAAATGAGATGAGTCCTTAGGATATATGCCTAGAGTGCTATAGCTGGGTCATATGCTAAATCAGTCTTTAGCTGTTTTAGGAATCTCCACACTGATTTCCACAATGGCTGGACCAGATTGCATTCCCACCAATAGTGTAGAAGAGTTCCTCTTTTTCCACATCCCCACCAACATTTATGATCATTTGTTTTTATGATGGTGGCCAATCTGACAGGAGTAAGATGGAATCTCAATGTAGTTTTAATCTGCATTTCCGTAATGACTAGGGACGTAGAACATTTTTTAGATGCTTATATGCCATCTGTTTTTCTTCCGTTGAAAACTCTCTATTTAGCTCCATAGCTTATTTTTTAATTGGCTTGTTTGATTTCTTATTATTTAACTTTTTGAGTTCTTTGTATATCCTAGATATTAATCCTCTATCAGATATATAGCTGGTGAAGATTTTTTTCCCACTCTGTGGGTTGCCTCTTTGCTCTATTCACAATGTCCTTTGCAGTACAAAATCTTTGTAATTTCATGAGGTCCCAGTGGTTAGTCTGTGGTTTTATTGCCTTAGCAATTGTGATTGTATTCAGAAAGTCTTTGCCAAGACCAATATGTTGAAGGGTTTCCCCTATTTTGTCCTCTAGCAGTTTCAAAGTTTCAGGTCTGATATTAAGGTCATTAATCCATTTGGACTTAATTCTTGTGCATGGAGACAGAGAAAAATCTATTTTCATCTTTCTACAGATACATATCCAATTTTCCCAACACCTGACAGAAGAGACTGTCTTTTTTCCAATGAGTATTCTTGGCATTTTTATCGCATATCAGGTAGCTATAGCTGCCTGGACTTACATCTGGGTTCTGTTCCATTGATCTACATGTCTGCTTTTGTGCCAGTATCATGCTGTTTTTGTTGCCCTTGAGTGGACCGAACAGTCTTGAGAAAGGAGGAATTTCCCCCCTCTTAGCAGCTTGTTCCCAGCCCTCCCCTACTGAGAGTTGGTGGCAGTCCACCTCCTGTGGCTCCCTTGGACTGACCCAGATGGGGGTAGGGGAGAAGTCCTCCCTCTCTTGGTGACTGGGCTCACTGCTAACTTACTGGGGCAAGATATCCTTGGAAATGCCAAGGCTTTCATCACTACTGACCATTAGGCCTTTTCTAATGATTTGTTAGATGAAGAAGAATATCAACAACAGTTTGAGGAAGGGAGGGAATGCCATCCCAATTATTAAGATGACCCTTACTTTGAGCAACTCAGACAAAAATACTCCAATGAACACCCCCAATTCTAAGGGCCACTACCCAGCCCCTCCCCTCCATTTAAAATCCAGTGGTGGCCAGGAGATCCTATATGGGTTGAGCAGTGGCCTCTCCCTTCTTCTAAGTTACACCAACTCCATATATTTATTGATCAACAGTTGGAGGCCAAACATATCTGTCCCTCTGCTATTCCTTGGAATTCTCCTGTCTTTGTCATAAAAAAATCCTAATGTGTCCTGGAGATTTTTACATGATTTAAGGAAGATCAATGAACAAATTATCCCCTTCAGAACCCCGTAGAGGGGACTCCCATGGAGCCCAGATATTCCCCATATATACCACATTACTATCACTGGTATTAAAGATTGCTTCTTCTCTATCCCTCTCCATCCAGGAGACATGTAAATATTTGCATTCTCTGTACCCACTGTTAATTTTTGTGGCCCAGATAGGAGATTTGAGTAGACTGTCCTACCTCAGGGCATGGCTAATAGCCCATTCATTTGTCAATATTACCTGTCATCCATTTTCTCTTCTCTTATCAATCTCCCCAATACTCTGTTTTATATTTACATGGATGATATTATTCTTGGGTGCCTAGATGTCTCCACACTCCAGGACATTACCCACCAATGTCTTACTATCCTTCATAGTCACAGCTTTAAAGTAGCTCCTGAGAAAGTTCAAACTGTGCCTCCCTTTAAGATCTTGGACTCGATCCTTACCCTAGATACAGTTTCACCTGTTAAACCACAACTTTATATTTAGGATTCTTATACTTTGCCTCCACTCCAGAAGCTCTTGGGAGAAATTAACTGGATGAGGTCCTGGATACCTATAACCACTGAGGAATTATCCTCCTTGTTCAACCTAAGGGGCCTTGATCTTTCATCCCAAGTATCCCTAGCACCTGGGTAGAGACAAGTTCTCCCATAGAGTCCAGGAGGCTATAGATAACTCTAATCTCAAACGATTTGACCCTGATCTCCCTCTTTCCCTCAACTTTTTACAAGGGGAGACCCTGACCACTGCCGTGTTGGAGCCTATTCAGTAGATTCACCTCTAGATCTGTTGGGCCCCTAGGTTCTATTCTTTAAGTAACCAAGTAGCTAATTACATCAGTAAAGAAATGGAAACTGCCATTAGACACTTTGGTATTAAGCCCCACTCCATTTTTACCCCATATAAGATAACTGATTTCAGTTGGCTCCAAAGAAATAATGTAAGGGTTACTATGGCACTTGAAGGGTTCCTGGGTACCATTGACTACCATTATGGCCCTCATAAGTGGATAAGCTCTTTTTCCAGGTTGGAATGGAGGCCCCTCAGGCTTTTCCTACCTCAACCCAACCCTGACTTCCTCATTGCCTTTACAGATGGGGGACACCTGGGGACTTCCCTGGTTGTGTATCCCACCTTTAAATTGGGGGTCAAACCTGAGCCCATCAAGACTATCTCTCAGGAAATAGAGGGATCAGCACAGTACAAAGAGCTTTATGCAGGTGATATGGCTCTACATACTGTTCAGAAGGCATTCAACTTATTTTCTGGCAGCTTCTATATGGTAAACCTACTGCCTGCCCAATCTTATTGAAGCTCACATTAGACTTGATTCCAACCCTATATCCCCCTTAATGATCCAAGCTCGGACCCTATTCAAACAAAGAGTCCATCCTATCTTCATACAACATCTTCAAGGCCATCAAAATTTGCCATGCTTCCTGTCTGAAGGAAACAGTTTGGCCAATCAACTGGCCTCTGTGGCTCACTGTCACACTGTCTCAGAGGATATCCAATTTCATTCCCTAACCCACACCAACTGGAGAGGCCTTAAACAAAGATTCCCCCAAATACCAAATAAAAATCTTAAAAAGATTATTAGGACATGAAAGTCTTGCCAACCCTTCCTCCAGGTTCCCCCCTCCAAACTTCTGGGAGAAACCCTCAGGGCCTTTGTCCCAAACATCTTTGGCAAATAGACATTACTCATTATTCCCCCTTTGGAAAACTTAAATATATCTTCTTATCAGCTTCTACTTTCTCCCATGCCTTTTGGGCATCTGCACATGCCAGGGAGAAATCTAAACATGCCATTAGTAATATCCCTCAATGTTTTGCCACTCTCGGGCTGCCTGATCAAGTAAAAGCAGTTAATGGCCCCTGCTTTGTAAGTAAAAACTTTAGAAGTTTCCTCCAGATGTGGCAAATTACGCATGCCACAGGCATTCCATATAACCCTCGAGGCCAAGCCATCATGGAAAGATATAGCCAGACACTAAAATTACAATTACAAAAACAAAGGGGGAATCACTACTTCACCCATGATCAGCTAAAGAAAGCATTATTCACCTAAAATATTTTAACTTTTTCTAGAAATGAAAAAAAAAAATGTTTCCATTCCAAAAACATTGGTCATCCTCTGTCACATACACCTCAATTAAAGTCAAATGGAGAGACTCATTGACTGGGGCCTGGAGAAGACCAGACCCACTCCTCACAGCAGGGAGAGGGTTTGGATGTATCTTCCCTCAAGATAAAAAGAGACCCATTTGGGTACCAGCAAGGGACCTAAAATATTTACCCCAAAAAGGGGACACTGGTAATCACCCCTCCAGGGAGTGTTTCACCCCTGAGGGTTGTTCCTTTGTTTTTTCCCCAGAAATGACTGGATATGTGGATGCTACTGCTCTTCCTGATGCTCGCATTGTTCACTCTGCCCAGTGATAAAGGGTTTGGAAACCCACATGATGCCAGAGCTATCCTGGCCAAACAGATGGGCAAACCTTGTGAATGTCAGGTAGGAACACGTAAAACACTTCCTTTTAACAGATGCTGTTTCAACTCCAATAGATAGGGAATCATTCAAGACAAAACCAAAAGACTTCAAGAAAACCTGGAGAAGAGACGGCAGGACCTCCAGGACAGCCCACTGTGGACAGGACTACATGGCTTCTTACCTTACCTCCTACCTCTGTTTGGGACCCTCCTTCTCCTTTTCCTTATCCTCACTGTCAGGCCTTGTGTAATTAACAAAATTACACAATTCATTCACCAGGGGCTAGAGGCAATAAAACTCCATCAGGTTGAGATACATTACCACAGGCTGGCAACACAGGAAATAAGTTCCTCATATGACCCACTACCACCTCCTCTGTCTTCCATGTGACCGATGACAGGTAAGATCTCAAAATGACTGAGACAACCTAAGACAGGCCATGGAGTAGGTTCTCAGCAAGCTAAATGCATGGTACCCAGTGATGGGTAAGATCTCCAGAGGGGGACAACTTAAGACAGGGGCCATGGTGACTAATGCTCTTACAAAAACGAAAGGGAGAGGTGTTGGGCCTTGAAAGGCCTGGACACAGGCCTAGTGGAACTTCCTAAGCCTAGCTAAAGTTTGGCAATCTGGCTCTGGCAAGCTGTGTCTCATCAAGATACCTAATGGCCTCTGGCCTATTACTTCCACATAGGAGTTGGAATTCCTGCACATAGAGCCAATCATTTCAAAAGTCACTATTGGCCCTTACCTCTATCCCCATCCTAGAATCCCTACCCTCGTTCTCAACACTATATAGGCAACTGTCTGTAACAACAAACTGAGTTGCTGCTTCAACAAGACTCCTGATTTGGTGGTGTGTTCCTGGCCATTGACACTCATCCTCCCCATCAACCCCTTGGGAGGAACCAGCAGGCCTGGTCCTTCCTCAGCACTACCTGCCAGGGGATCCCAGCAGGGGACCTTATCCCCATGACACTGAACCACATTAGGGACCAAAATGGACCATGTTACCTCCCTCCCTTGAAAGGAAATGAGACCTGTAATTTTGTTTCATTGAAGTTTACAGAAAAAGGGAGACAGGTGTGCTGGGATAATGGAAAGGCCTGGGGAATAAGACTGTATGTTATTGGGTATGATCTAGCTGCCTTATTTACTGTCTAGTTGTTGACATTTCCCAATGCAGGTCTGATAGAGGCAAGAATAGGCATGTCACTACTCACCCTTAAAGGAAAATATCAAGTATAGACTTAGACATTCAGAGGCTGAATTACTCACTTAGAGAAAAATGTAGATTCCATAGCTGAGGTTGTATTATGGAATAGATGGGGTTAGACTTATTATTCCTCCAGCAAGGGAGACTATGTATGGCCTTAAGGGAAGAATGTTTTTATATCAACCATTCAGGTATAATTAGAGACTCAATGGTGAAGGTATGAGAGAATTTGGAAAAGAAAGAGAAGCTGATAGAGGATGGTTTGACTCATGGTTCAGTCATTCCCCATGGTTAACAACTCTGCTGTTTGCTTTAGCAGGGGCATTACTTTTATTTTTGTTGCTAATCACAATAGGACCTTGCATTATTAATAGGTTAGTTGCTTTTGTTAGGGAACACATTAATACAGTACATCTTATGGTTTTAAGATCATAGTATATACCATTAGACTCCACTCACTACCTCAATTCGAATCCAAGATTGGCTCCTCATGGTACAAAGAGAGGGGGAATGAAGGACTCAGGAACCAGATTGACACCATGACAGGCTTCAGAGTCCTCAGTAGGCCTAAGTTTCTGTTTCCCAGAAAGGTCTAAGTTTTTATCTTCCGGTAAGGGTGGGTTAACACTTCCTGGAAACTGATTATGCCATACATCCCTGTAGTCATATATAAGTTCAATTCCCCTAGCCCCAGCCCGCCAAAATCCTAAGCCAACCAGAAGAGTACACTGTTTAAATCAACCAATCATGTACCCATCCCCTTCTTCTATGTTCAAATCCTTATAATAACCCTCCCCTCCCACTACTCGGGGATCTTGTAAGGATCCACTGCATTGGTGAAGTCAAGAGACTGAGCTTAAGCCTGAAATATATTTTGCTTACATATACTGTGGTTGAAGGTGGCAGTAAAAGATGCTAGCATTATCTGGCATAATTGACATAAAATTGACAGCATGTGTCCACATCAAACACATAGATTTTCCAAATAAAATAAAATATTTAACTAAAGAATTCAGTGGCTGAATATTAGTAATTTAATTTCTAAGAGTGAATTTCCTTAACTTTTCTAAGTAATGTTTGGTACATAGGCATGCAAATCATATATTATGCAAGATGGAGAGAAATAGTTGTAGGAGATGATACAATACCAAATGTTGCCTTAAGACAAAGACATTTGATGATTTCTCATAAAGACAAGTGTTATATTCAGGTGAGTACTATCAGTTGTGTCTAGTGAAAAGCAAAACACCTGAGGTACTGAAAATTATGAAGCAGCAGAAAATGAATCAAGATCCAATAACCAGGTGAGCACAAAACAGTCAGAAAGGAATATGATTGAGGTGAAACGAAGCTGCAGATCAATCCATATGTTTATGTATTCAGGTTTTGCCCAATACATTTGTCTATTACCTTTTCACATTAAATCATAGTACTGAATTCACTTGCCAAAGTTCTTAGAAACCCCTACTCAGAGCTCCATGATTACGCTCTCTTGTTGTATATATGCAGTTTCACCTCCATTCCAAGTGTAATAAAGCATTATCAATCCTGATCTTTTCTGTTTCCTACTCTTCAACTTGGCTAATCATCTTATTAATACAAAACTTTACTGGTCATACCTAAAACATTCTGAGTTTTCAGGTGCTGAGAATAAAATATTTTGCATAGTTTACAAAATATATTCAAAATTAACCTCTTTACAGAACTTAGCTACCAATTGTATAGGAGTTGGATTACATATAAGTCTCAAAAACACACTTCCCTTCTCTGTTTTTTTTTTTAATTAAATTCATATACAAAGTTATGTTTTATTATGTCATTTTCATAAAGCATGAAATCTACATTTTCATATGTTCCTCTGTCAAATTAACCTCCTCCTCCATATTTCCCCCTTTTTCCACCTAAATAGACCTATCCTCTAGTTTTAAAATATGAAGTCCTTGCTTTTCATTTTCACTGAACTATTTCAGATACACTATATCCTAACAATTATAAAAAATCTAACCAGTGGAATCTCATTACTTTTTAATTTTAGTGATCAGATTCAATTGGTATAAAATATTCATAAGAAAGTATACACCTGTTTGGAGCCAGGTATTTAGATTTTTTAGAAAATGAAAGGTTGCTTTAAAAAGCTACTCACGCCGGGCGTGGTGGCGCACGCCTTTAATCCCAGCACTTGGGAGGCAGAGGTAGGAGGATTGCCATGAGTTCAAGGCCACCCTGAGATGACAGAGTTAATTCCAGGTCAGCCTGGACCAGAGTGAGACCCTACCTCGACAAACAAAAAAAATAAACAAGCAAACAAAAAAGCTACTCACTCTGTTATAATGTGTCTAATATTTCTGCCATTAATATGTTTTTCAATGGAAAGTATAGTATTATTATTATAACCAATATTATGAAAAAGTTTGGATTTGAAAGCTACATGATATGTCACATGAACAGGAAGAGAAGATTACTGAGCCCATCACATTTACAATGTACGTTCCATCCTGGTTTCCTTATTAAATTCATCTTGAGTTGCCTGCAAGTATTTTTTTTTTTATAATGATTCAATTAACATTGTTAATTGACCAATATTTTTTTCTAATTTCTTACTAATATAAAATGAAAATCTTACATAGCAATGCCAAAACTCAGAAAATAAAGATGATTACATGATACACTTAAGGTGAAATTTTTTGAAGTTGTAAGAAGTACTATGCATTTCTATTGGGTTAGTGTTATGCAAGGGCAAACTGAAAAGTACTGATTTTATGGCAATTCAATGTTCAGATAATCATCCTACATCAACAATGGCTTGATTTCTTCCCAGGATGAAGGAGACTCTAGGATCCCATAAATAATTCATAAATAGAAGATTCTGTGAATGATGGTAGACACAGTGGAAATAATCAATATTTATTTTCCTGGATCATTCTCTCCATAACTGACCTAAATAATCACATTACTCCATTGATGAGAGTCCATGGTAGAGTTAGGAATTAAGCAAAAGTTTATGTATAAAAGTCATTCTTGCAAAGCCTCATATTTACAATGAGTCTACTACAGTTTAGAGTTTTTATGACTCCAAACATTGCTGTACATATGACAAATTGTGTTTTAATTATATTAACATTTTATAAACACTTTGAGATGCTTCAATGCCCATGAAGACTTGAAAAATAACAAGAATATTGATGGAGATTTAAAAGTCAGTAACTCAGAAAATAGTTATCACTGATATACCAAAAATTTGGAAGATTTTGCCAGCTATACAACAATGAAATATGACTAATCTAAGAGACTGAATAATCATCTCTTTTTTCAAGGTATTTTACTTATTATTTATCATTTATTTATTTGAAAGAGAGGAGAGGGAGCAAGGAAGGAGAGGGAGAGAGGAATAGACAGAGGGAAAGAAGTGGTACACCAGGGCCTCTAGCCATTGCAATTGACCTCTATAACATACACTGCCTTGTGTATCTGGCTTTATGTGGGTACTGGGTCTTTTGAACCTGGGTCCTTTGGCTTTGTAGGCAAGTGCCTTAACCACTAAACCCTTTCTCCAGCCAAACATAATTTCTTAGCTGGAAAAATCCATTATCTATCACTCTAAAGGACACTTGCTGTTTGCATAGATTTACTAGCATTTAACTCTTCTACAAATTTGAAATTCCTCATTTTCTATGTTGTTAATTGGACTTCTGCCTTCTGTTATGCAAGTTAATATAGGGAATTCCTATCATTGCTTCATGCCTAGCATCAAAGAAGTACATGATACTATGATTCACTTACATGTACATCCTAGACTAAAGACTGAGAAAGTATTACAAAACACAAGGTACAGCCCAGACACGAGTCAAAGAAAACGTGGTATAAAGTGCCAAACCAATGGCTTTGTTGGTGAAAGTGGTAGTGTGATGATCTAGCTGGTCTATTTTTTCTGGCATTGTTTTGCATATGTAATCTTCCCTGGTTACTTTTCATTTTCCTTGCTGTTTTGTCTTCCACTTGCCATCTATTTTTAATGTATTCAGTATGTTTTCAATGCATCTCTTATTTTTTTCTTTATGTTAGCCAGTCTGTGTACCTGCTCTTTCAACCAAGGATTGAAGGGTGAACAAGTATTATTTTAGCTGTGAGAATAAGGAAACATGAAGGTTAAAGATTACTGGGTACTATTATGTGATTCAGTTACATAGAAAATTAGTGCTTGTGGTCACCTGCTTGAGAATTGTAACAGATGGCCTCATGGCCCCGGGGATGAATATCCAAACCAAGCATAATATTATTTATTGAAGCTTTCAGATCCAGGGGATGTGCCATAATGGCAGAAAAAGCTGGTCTGCTTTCACAGGCCAGAGCAGAGAGAGAAAACAACACCATCACCAGCACAAACAAATACATTTCAGGAGCTCCAGGCAAAGCTGCCAACACTTTGCCTATCTTTAAAGTGTAATTCCAAATCCACCTTAGGACTTGACCCTAAGACTCATCAACAATGATATTTCCAACCAGGTGGCTGCAATTTTCAATTACAAACTGGGGCTGGGAAGAAGACTTAGCTGTAAAGAGGCTTTTCTGCAAAACCCAAGAACCCAGATTCAGTTCCCCAGTACCCATGTAAGCCAGATGCACATGGTGGTGCATGACTCTGGATTTTGTTTTCAGGAGCTACAGACCCTGGCATACTCATTCTCCCTCCCTTATAAATAAATAAATAAAATTATTATGAACTGTAATACAATCCTGAATATACTGGGAGCCATCCATGCAAGCTACAACAAGAACCATGCTCAGAGTAAGGACAACAATTTGACAAAGTCTATAGATGGAAAGGTTTTTCCTCATACAAGAGTCAGAAGTGCCACCAGACATAGATATCCATATTGCTTTCTAACATGTACACCAACCAAAAAACAAAAATAGCTGTGGAACTCTTCTTTTCTGTGCATGCTACAGTCATTTTATTGCAATATTATAGGAATAATGAATAAATAAATGAAATTATAAATAAAGATATAGTACAACTGTGTGATTTGTAAAGTCATAACTAAGATAAAATACATTTTAATATTCATTTTTAACTTTTCACTAGAAATCATAGTAGAAAATATTTGCTGTGTACTTACAGGCCACAATGGCTATGAAGCAATACTATATAGTATGGTTCCCAGATAAACATAATTGGTCTGACAGTGTTTTCATAAAAATAAATAATGTAATCTATCTAAACTTCACTTTATGTATTTATATAAATGGCATTAAAATAGTACTTATTAAAATTGGTAATTAGGATCATTAAATATGTAAAAAGACTTATTAGCAAATTTTTACTTCTTCATATCCCAAATCAAAACAATCCTGTTAGTTTATTATAGTGGTGTTTCTGGTAATTGTTTCCCCTTAGGATTATAAGTTTTATTTATTAGAAATATATAGTTACAACTGTTGGAAGCAATGGCCAGAAGGAACAGGATATTATAAATAAGAAAGATGTCATTTAAGACAAAAATTTGAATTGTTTGCCTGATAGCCATGCATCTCTTGAAATAATTTTGTTATAGTATTGGTAACAAATTCTTAATTTGATGTTTTGTTTAAGAATATATAGGTATAGGGCTGGAGAGATGGCTTAGTGGTTAAGCACTTGCCTGTGAAGTCTAAGAACCCCGGTTCAAGGCTCAGTTCCCCAGGTCCCACGTTAGCCAGATGCACAAGGGGGCACACATGTCTGGAGTTCGTTTGCAGAGGCTGGAAGTCCTGGCGCGCCCATTCTCTCTCTCTCCCTCTATCTGTCTTTCTCTCTATGGCTGTCGCTCTTAAATAAATAAATAAAAAATTTAAAAAAAAAGAATATATAGGTATAGCTGGGCTTGGTAGCACATGCTTTTAATCCCAGCACTTGGGAGGCAGAGGTAGGAGGATCACTGAGAGTTCCAGGCCACGCTGAGACTATATAGTGACTTCCAGGTGAGCCTGGACTAGCGTGAGACCCTACCTTGATAAAACAAAAACACGCAAACAGAAAAGAATATGTAGGTAAAATATTACAGAAGAACCAAAAACAAGCTATTATTAAAAGAAGAAAGACAGAAGAAGAAATAGCAGACTATTTTATCACATTGAGAATACTTCATAGTATGTATAGCTTGAAGATTTGGAAGAGTTTATTTAAAAAGAATTAAATCTTCAAAATAGCAATGATAAAAAATAAACAATTCTTAGTACAGATTAGTGATTTGTTCTTTAAACTAGTATAAAGAAAAGCAGAAATAGAGATAATTATATATAATTAATGTCTTTGTAGTTGTGGTGGAAAAAAAACTATAGGAAAAAACATAGTTAAACATGTAAGCCTTGGGATGAGAAGACCATCATGCAAATTATGGCTCTATCATTCAGTCTTTACTTCAATTTATCGTATCTCACTAAGCCTAGATTTCTCTATTTTTATGAATGAGGTAATATGCATTAAGTTCTCAGTGCAAATTCTGGCACAAAGTATTCTCTCAGTAAATGTTATCTTCAGTTAATAATCACCTTGCATACTGACCAAGAAATGGTTCAGAGTTTGGAAAGAATGGTATAGTCTTAGCTCAATCACATACTATTAGAACTACCTTCCTATAAACTGTGTTTCATTGTTCACCTATATAGAAAAAAGTTATATGTTTTAACTCCTTTGTGGTGTTTGTATGTGGATTAAGTAAAGTGAAAAATATAAAGATTGGTTGGAAAAATATAAAGATATTTAGAAATGTAATGGATTGTCCCTTGCCTATTAATAAAATACCACAGGTCCTGTTCACACCCTAAGGTATAAAATATGGCATGTCTTCCTTAGGAGTTTCACTCAATAGAACATTTGAATAAGAGAGTCCATCTCTCTGTTTTTGATTTTTTTTTTTTTTGAAACAGGATCTTATATAGCCCAGGGTATCCTCAAACTTTCTATATAGATGAAGATGATTTTGATCTGTCTCTACCTAGCAGGCATGCATCACCATACCAGGGTAAGAGTACTTCAGAGTAATTCTCAGTTACTTAGAAAATCTTATATTTTCATGCATTTATCATGTTAAAAACTCCCCTGATGAAAATTGTTTAACATGGCTTATAAAAGTGATGTTAGATAAGTATTTAGTATATGAATGATAGAGTGGTGGCATCTGCTTTCTATTGTTTTAACATTGACCAATGCTACATTGATCTTATATCTTTAAGAGCCTAGTCTATTGAGCTAAACACATATTAAGCAATTAACTAGTGCTCCCTGGTAACAAAGACAAGAAGTTTGAAAAATTCAGGTGATGTGGGAAACTTAAGCTATCTAAATTAGGATTTGTTGTCTCCAATTCATTTAATACATGTTTAGTTTTTCATTTCATTTTGTCTGAAAGAACACTTATTGTTGTAAGATGAATTATTTCCTCAACTTGCATTTAGAAATTCATTCTTAATGCTGTCAGACAGCTAGAGGAAAAATATATTCCAGCACAATATTCTGTTCATAATGAGTAAACTGGAATAATCTTATTGTACAATAACCAAATTTAGGAATAAGACATGGGTAATATAAATAATCTATATTTAGATCACATCACAGAAGTGAATTTAAGAGTGTCTATACTTTACAATACTCCAAATTCAATTTATTCATTAATAATGGAATGAAAAAAGCTGGGCGTGGTGGTGCACGCCTTTAATCCCAGCACTTGGGAGGCAGAGGTAGGAGGATTGCCATGAGTTCGAGGCCAGCCTGAGACTCCATAGTGAATTCCAGGTCAGCCTGAGCCAGAGACCCTACTTCAAAAAAAAATAAAGAAAGAAAAGAAAAGAAAAAAAAAAGAATGGAATAAAAATTTCCCAGCCATATTTTCCCACCTCAAAATATCCATAAGTTCTTTGGTACAGAGAGGCTTCCAAGAATAAAATTTCTGCCAAGGAGAGTTTATGTCTTCTAGATATGTGAAGATGAAATCTTGAAGGTTTATTCAGTCCCTTTTCAAATTTCCATAAGTATTTCCACAGGTTAGGAAGCGATTCAGAGATGTTAAAATCTGAGTGCTTATGCTATATGCAGCATTATGAATATGGAGTTTATTTAAAGTGTCTCTTTGTATGCACTCTACAACTGCATTCTTGAAAGAATTTTAGAATTCAGTCCAGAACACCTAGTACATTTGTACTGGAGGTCTCCTCCTTAATCTTGATTGCCCTATTCAGTTGTTTATGTTCCTCAAAGGAGCTAGTTGGCTTTTATCTCTAGTTGCAAACAGCAGTTGAAAGCAGTGACTTTAGAAACAAGGATTTTGGCAAAAAAGCAACTGCCTGGGGTAAGGAAACTCAGGATACTTCAACACACACAGTGTTTTGACAATGGCTCAAATTGTCATGGCACACTGATTAGGAAACATTGCCAAGATCACAGACTTTCAATAAATTCCTGGTAAAACTGGCTTGTCAAAGTCTGCTTAGTAGGAACCGGGAAATTGCTTCAGGGTCTTTTCTTTTGAAGGGCTGAATGGTAATTATCATGTGAATATATCTTCCTCAGATTTGAGTTTTCCAGCCAAGGATGATAAACAGCCACAATTAGCACCTGGATGACACTCACATGTTCAAAACATTTAGCAGATACTAACTACAACCTGGGGATTCCAGTGCTGTGTTATGGGAATTCCTTTGACTGGACTACATAGGAGGAGGATTTGATACTTGCTGTCTGGCCAATAGCTTTTCTTGAATATTTAGCAGACTGCTCACTTTCCAGGACAGCTTGCCATTAAGGACATTGATCTAGCTTGTAACTGATTTTCTTAGGTTGACAAAAATAATTGACTTCACCATGCCTTCTATCCTATTTCTCTAATATGCTTTTTTGACCCAATAGCCATCATTTTGACATTATCAATAAGGCACAGAAGAAGGGAAATACTTTCAAAATTGAGGTTGGTTAAATAGGATCTTTTCATTATACACCTGCTTTTTCTGAATTGCTTATGTTCAATGGACTGTTCCAAAAATAATGCCTTTAAATGAAAACTAAAGCCACTGTACTGCACTGCAAAAGAACAAGAATATATGGCCAGTATGGTCTATTATATCATTAAACAACATATTTAGTCAATACTGTTGGGAATTAAAGTTCTCAAAAAGTGCTGCTTCTGCATTGAACATGATTGAATGGACAGAGGATTCTTGTGATTATGGAGAGATGAAATGTTGTAATATCAGAGCCCAATTATGTTTGACTATTTTTAGACCTTCAATAATCATTTATTGCTTCCTCTGTATTAGAACTAATATCCTTGTGACTATCAGGTGATCATGTTAAAACTTTTAGGAACGTACTAACAAAAGTTTACATCAGCCTAAAGGGTTAAATGTTATCAGCTATCATCTAAAACCTATGAGAGTTAGCTTTTTATTTCTTTAATCTTCCTGCCTGATGTTTCCACCAATATATTTGGTTTATGATTTTACTTTATTCTGTAATTATAAAGCCTTCATGAAATTGTTAATAGATTGGAACATAGAATTTGGCATAAATTTACTCTATATTCCCTGGTAACAATCACTCATATTTATCTTCAGAATAAGCTATATTTTCTCCTCTTTGAGGTGAGACCTGCATGATTTTCATGAACACTATGAATGTAACAAGATTTTATTAAATAGTTGATGTCTCATTCTAACAGTCCAACCAAACTAGGTTTGGCCAACTGTCACAATAAAACAATTAGAGAGAGAAGTAATGGTGAAAAGGGGAGAAGGAGAATTTATTCCCCATGGCTACATTGGGAAGAGAACCAAAAATGTTTCAGTTACCTCTAAGTCCATCTTTATTGTAGTGACATGAGATTTAGGCTTAAGTATAGGCAGAATTATATCAAAGGGAAAGAAGTTTGCATTGTTAAGCAGTTTTGGCCTAGGTGTGGTCTTACTGATCATTGTGTCTGTTCAGTAACTTCAAAGTGGTCTAAAGAGACAAGGCAGCTTTTAGAATATAGTCACTTAATTGTAGGGTGTCAACTTTGTCTTCCTCCTTCATGGGTACTTGTCTTCCTTAGTGGCTGGTCAGTTTGTAAGGTATGGTTGTTTATAACATCAAAGGTGACTACTTGTTTAGGAAAATGATATATCTGTGGTCCTCCAGCTCTGAAGGTGTGTGAGATATGCTAGACTGACACTGATTGAGTGATTACTATGTGTATATGCAGAAGTAAGCAAACCTAAAATCCAGGAGGCAAACACAGAATGAAGACAGACGTACCAGGCCCGCATCTGGCTTTAGTTACATTGTGGGCCCAAGTGAGGAATTGGGAGAAAAAGCTCTTTCTAAGTGTCTTTAAGATACATGGAAATTACATAGATTTCCTTCTTTCTTCACATGGTGTTACAGAACTATAATCATTTTATTAATTGATCATTTAAAATATCACCACTAAATTATTTTCTAACATTATATACATGGTTATTGTTGTGCCAAGACCCCTGACCAGGAGCCAAGACCCCTGGTCACCCAGGAGTCACCTAGAGGACCACCACAGAAGCCAACACACTCGAATGTAAAAGCAACAGTTTTCTTTTAAAGTCAAGCTTAAGCAGGGACACAATCCACACAGACCGACTCAGCGGGAGTGGGAGAGAGCCCTGACCTTCTAAAAGTAGGGGTTTATAAAGGAAAAGAATGGGAAGGGGAAAAAGGAGTTACATCACATTGCATCTTTTAAAATGATTGTTTCCAAGAAGGCGAACGCGGGAACATTTCTAGTTTCTCATCTCTGGTCAGCAGGCTGCTTGTAGATCCTATCTTTTGCAAGGGGCTGGAGGCCCCCACAGCTAAGTATTTCTGGAATGTCCTGTTGAGCAAATAAGCATGAGTTGCAGAAGCAAAGGTCAGTACGTTAATCAGTTAGTTCCTTATCTGAGTCAAGCCCAGGCTCCTCCTTTGTTCACAATGATTTGTCCTACAATGGTAGTGTCATTGTTTAATTATTTACACATTATTTCAGTTATGCCTTAAACATTTCTTGGAACTTTACTAGTCCATGAGTCAAGAGAATGAGTAAATTGCAAATAATTAACTATGCTGAAACTTTTCCTCAAAACATATGCCTGATAAGATCAATAATTCAATTAATTCTTGATATAGTTAAAATAAAGTACCTGGTATGAGTTCCTCTCACCCATACTCTTCTGCAAGCAGCATCTCTTTTACTTACTTTGATTCTAATGTGTTGCAGGTGATATTGAAAAGGAAAAATTGAGGGCTGGAGAGATGGCTTAGCAGTTAAGCGCTTGCCTGTGAAGCCTATGGACCTCGGTTCGAGGCTCCGTTCCCCAGGTCCCACGTTAGCAAGATGCACAAGGGGGCGCATGCGTCTGGAGTTCGTTTGCAGAGGCTGGAAGCCCTGGCGCGCCCATTCTCTCTCTTTCCCTCTATCTGTCTTTCTCTCTGTGTCTGTAGCTCTCAAATAAATAAATTTAAAAAAAAAAGAAAAGGAAAAATTGAATATGGTCTATTTTTTTATTAAATATTCTTTAATTTCACAGACGACAATATGAAACAAGCACAACGGTTTTGCAGTACAGTTTCAAGGTGTATACAAATTAGAATACAGAGTTTAACACCTGTGTAACTGACATTTTGAACTTTAGATTTCCATATAAAACTTATAATTTCAAATATTAGCCAATCTGATAACTTTCTCATAACATAAAAAGGATGAGATGCAGATTGTCACTAAACAAACTACATAAAATATTTTAAATAATCATTAAAACTCAACATTAGAATTTATAAAGATTAGCTATAAAAATATATTGGCAAGTCACTCTTCTAATAAAGGTACCATTCGCTACATTAATAGTCTCTAACGTAAAACTCCCTCAACTAACTGCTCTATCTCAGAACCTGACAGCCCTTACATGAAGTTGATTATAAAATTCTCTTGGAAAGCTTTGGTATGCATTTTCAGGTTTTATAAAAAGTATTTTCAGAGCTTTTGTAAACACTTCATTCTATTAAAGCACAAAAGTAATGGGTATCCAACAGTATTTAGGATACAGAATCAAAAAATCAAATCAGTATGTATTTGTAAAAATCACCTTTACCAGAGTAGGCAAAAAAAAAAAAAAAAAAAAAAAAAAAAAACTATTTGAAAGTATGAAACTTTAAAACAGTTCTTTTCTCCATTTTTCTGATGAAAAAACAAATGCTACAAAATCATCCCACTTCATTCATGTACCTTGCAAGCCTTTTAGGAAAAGACCTTAGAAGCAGTTAACCCATTCTTAAAAATGCTCTCCAGTTCAACAAACTTACTTTTAAAAACTCATCTAAAAAACTTCACAATATGACAGGTATACACAATCAGACCACATAATTTATATATTTAGTAATGTTCAAGTTTTCTTTTACATTTGTAATTTAGAATTTATTGGTAGAAATAAAATACACATATAACCACTTGCAACTGAAAAAGGCCAATCCCAAGAAAGAGTAAGAAATGCGTACATACAGGGTAAATTGATTTACAAATTCAATTTACTAAATTTCACCTTATATACCATTTTTGGATTGACTTAGAAAACTTGAACTGCTGAAGTTCACTTCTTGAGGATGTTTCTTGTTCGCAAAGCCCCCAGTTGTGCCAGTAGCTTCTTGAGGCCATTTGCCACTTCAGCCTGTGACCAGGGCTCTTGCATAAAGACATTTATTTACCTTTGCATTGCAAAAGCCTAAATAAAAATTAGCTTCACTTTTATAAAACTTTATAAAACTCCACTAAAAAGAAATCCATCTAATTTTTGGGTCAGTCCACAAAAATACTTTCTTTAAAAAAAAAAAATCAAACACTTTTATGAGAATAAAGATCCTTCAAAGTTTTTAACTCTTCTATGAGAGTTTTATTTTGATTTTCCAGGACTGCAACTCGATTCTACAGGCATTTGACATACTCTTCCTTCTTTCTCCGACATTCTCGAGCAGCTTCTGTTTTTCATCAATCTTATTTCTCTTTTCAATTGGGGGTCATCTGTCTTAGTTGCCTGAGAGGTAAGAGTGACAGGCGACGTCATCTCCACAGCTTGTGGCAGCGAAGTGGCCGATGGTGTGGTGCGGATCTGGTATGTCTGCACATCTCCTGATGCAGTTTGCACAAACACCTGGTTGCTGGGTACAAGTATTTGCTGTCCATCAGAGGACTGTGCATACTGGAGAATCGTACCTTGCTGAGGATTGCCTGAATTTGTCATGGTTAAGGTTTGTAGTCACTGTACTCCATCTATCTGTGCCTGGACTGGCCAACTGCAAGGCTCCATTTGGGGCAATGGCAATGTACTGTCTGTTGCTGGTCTGGTAGATGGGAATTGGAACAGACATAGAAGTAACAGCAGAAACTCCAGGATTTTCTCCATCTTCTTTTCTGCTTCGTGTTTCTTCAGAAGAGAGGTCTTTCAAAATTTTTCTGGAAGAAGGGCACCGTGCTAGGATCCCATGAGCTTTCTGTGAGGAGCCTGTGCTGTTAGATGAGTCCTGAGACTCCTCACTTTCTGATAAAAATGAAACCTGTGGGCAATATGAGAAATATGAGCTCCCTGAACTGCTGAACCAGGTTGAGGTGCAGTCCCAGAAATGTTACTCTTGTGGGAATCTTCCATAATCAACTGTAGCCATCGCCCCTCTGCCGCCCAGGGCAGACACGGTCCACTCCCCCTCCCAGGTGGATCCGAATTCACTTCCCAGTCCCCCTCTCACAGCCAGGGCCGTGCCTCTGTCTCGGGCTCAGGCAGGATGCGCAGGGCCACTGGAGAGCTAGCTGTCCTGGGCTGCTGCTTCTCCGCGTCCCAGGCCGCCAGCAGCGGCATGATCGACACCAGGCCCAGGGCAAGAAGGGGCCAAACTCTGGTCTATTTTAAATAAATTATTTCTCATAGTGGTGTATACAAGTTAAGGATGACATTGCTTCAAAAACTATTGCCTTAGAAACTAGTGCTCAGCACCTAATGGAATATCTATATGTCATACACACTAAAGCTTAGAAGGTATAGAATAGGGAGTGGAAAGAAAGAAAAAGCCAGAGGATGGGGAGGAGTGGTTTCTTCTAGATACAGCATTCCCATTACATTCATCAGTTGTAAATAAAAAATGCAGTTCTGTTTACTTGCACAAAATCTGTGTAAGATTAGGCTTGCCAACATTCTGTCATGGATGGGGGTCCCCACTCCTCTTCAACAAGATACTAGCAGTTAATGGTTGCTGGAGTTTACGGAGAAATTTTCTTAAGCTGTATAACCACTGGTAAGTTACCCATGCTCCAGTAATAACCCTGACCACCATACTTAAGCAAGCAACTCTGTGTGATTCATTGCGTCATAAATACATAAAATGAAATAAATAACAAATTAATAAAAGGACATAAAAGAAGGAGGGGAGTAATTGATAATAAGAAAGGATATAGCAGGTGTAGGAAGGGGACAAGGGAGTACAATGGGAGTGAACATTAAAAAATGTGTTATATACATGTATAAACATGTCAAAAACAAATTTAGAAAAATTGGTAACAGTATATTAATCTTAGTTGAGGTAATAATACTACTTGAATAAATTTATTTAACTCTTTTACAAACAAGTTAAGATAGGCACTATCAGTATTTATATTTATGGAGATAAATATTGAGCTAGGGTCATACTCTTACATAGCTAATGAGAAATTAGCAGGCTTGAAGATCATTGAGGATGGAATTTTCCCTCTATATTAGTCAGGGTTCTCTAGAGGAACAGAATTATTAGAATGAATTATTTTATAAAGAGAATTTATTGGATTAACTTACAGTAGTCCAATAGTAGTTGCAGGCCAGAGAATCACCGAACCTGGTAGCTGCTCAGTCCACGTGGCCAGATGCCTCAGCAGTCCCGACCCGGCACTGCAGATGGTGCCGGAAAGCCTGGAGGCTTCCTGAGGAGCCGCTGGGTTTCGATCCACGTGGGTCTTCAGTTGATGTTGGTCTTTAGTCCATACTGGTCTTCAATCCACGCTAGAAGGTAGGGAGCAGCTCCGGCAGCCAAGTGGAAGGAAGGAAGGAAAAGGGCACTCTTCTACCCAGAGCTTCCTTATATCAAGTCCCTCTCTGAGCGGGGCCGCCCACTCTGGGGGAAGGGCTCACCCTGGGAGAAAGACCTCCTCCTTTAGTTGATCCTTCCTAGAAGCAGCCTGTGGATTACTAAACAGATCAAGTTGACAACACCTTAACTATCACAAGTCCACCCCTTGTCAACTTGGCATCAAATCATGTCTCCTTACATCATACTTAATTTCCACATGAAAACAGTAACAAGCTCATAATTCCGCCTAACATCGCATAACTATCCCACGTACAACTAGAACCGCAAAATCTTCCCCCCAACACAAGCTTAGTCTCTAATACAATAGGTCTAATATAAATTCAACAGTTTAGCTAATGATACAATCTTAATATTGGTGTAGATACAAACACTCAGTTATCAAGGCAGGACAGAAACATTGCAATCCCAGTCCTCATTTCTGTAACTGATCACATGGCCTTAGCTGATATTTGTAACTGCCTTCTTCTACTACCCATTCTGTATTCCCTCCACCTTCAGCAAGCACCTCGACAGGTCTTGGTTCTTTACCTGGAGGGGTAACCCATACCTTCATTCCTGAAGGATCTGGGCCATTTATCACACTACGTCTATTGGGTTGTTGCAGTCGTCCATTGACTTTGACAACAGGACATGGTAACACTAACAGACGCCCTAAAGGATCTCCTGCACTCCAGGCATACTCTTCCTTACCGCCATTGTGGAGGAGCAGCCCAATCTCCCCCTGGTAATCTGGATCAATCACCCCTGCAATCACTGAAACTCCTTTCTCAGCCTGTTCACTCAAGGGCATTAGGAGCCCAAAGTGACCAGGGGGAAGTCTTAGCTTCCAGTTCAATAGAATATTCTTTGTGTCTCCTGGCAAAAGCACTCCCCCCTCTGGGACCAAGACTTGTAGTCCAGCAGAGCGTAAGGTTGCGGGAACAGGAAGCAAAAATCTAGCTAACGGGTCACTTGGGGTGATGGCAAGTGGGACCATTCCCATTTCCACCCCTTGATTCCTGGACCCGTGAATCCGGGCTATAGGAGAAACAGTACCATATATAGGACGCTGAATCAGAGCATATACAGCCTGCTGGAGAACACTCCCCCAGCCCTCCAAGCTGTTGCCACCTAGTTGGCGCTGTAGCTGTTTCTTCAAAAGGCCATTCCACCATTCTATCAAGCCAGCTGCTTCAGGATGGTGGGGCACATGGTAAGACCAGTGAATTCCATGATCATGAGCCCACTGCCGTGCTTCCTTGGTGGTGAAATGAGTTCCTTGGTCAGAAGCAATGCTGTGTGGAATGCCATGACGGTGGATAAGGCATTCTGTAAGCCCACAGATGGTAGTTTTGGCAGAAGCGCTACGTGCAGGAAAGGCAAATGCATACCCAGAATAAGTGTCTATTCCAGTAAGGACAAAACACCGCCCTTTCCATGATGGAAGAGGTCCAATGTAGTCAACCTGCCACCAGGTTGCTGGCTGGTCACCCTGAGGAATACTACCATATCGGGAGCTCAGAGTTGGCCTCTGCTGTTGGCAAATTTGGCACTCAGCAGTAGCCATAGCCAGGTCAGCCTTAGTTAGTGGAAGTCCATGTTGTTGGGCCCATGCATAGCCTGTATCTCTGCCACTATGGCCACTTTGTTAGTGGTACCAAGGAGTGGGGTTGCTGCTAGACACCTGAATATGTGGCTTCAGCCTTTTGTAGCTGATTTTCAAGAGGAAAGTGGAAGGAGTTGAAACCTTGGCCTAAGAGATGCCTGGCAGTGCTGTAAGTACAGCTTGATGGACTGTTCTGGTCTGAGCTGCAAGACCTGAATGCAATAAGAACTATGGACTGTGAGGTTTGGCTTATGAGGGTGAGAAAGAGCTTTGCTTGGACTGGGCTAGCAGTTTGTGTGAAAAGCTTGCTGTTATGCCTGTGTCCTGAAAAGTTGTGCAGGGTTGCTTTGCGTAGAAATGAACTGTTGTGAGCAGAGGGATATGGCACAGAAAGAAAAATCTTTGGGTGAACTGTTGCCCGTTCAGCTGCAACTGAGAGACTACAACCTTTGAGACTGGGCTAGCTGACCTGCACTGGGGCAACAAGAAGAATGTAGACTCTTTTGAAAGGGCCTGAGTGCTCAAGGAGTGTCTTGTTCTTCAAAATCTGCTTTATTCCCCCCTGGATTAAAAAATTGGCACCCTACCTGGTATCGTGGAGTATAAGAAATGCTGGAAAGAGAGTCATTGAGTTTGTGACATGGTCTTGTGTTTTGGAAATGGCCATGGGCAGTGTGAAGTGGGTTTGCTGGCTGCCTGCATAGAGACCCCATGGGGCCATGAAGATGAACCGTGGCTTGCAGTGGAGACCCAGCGGAGATGCCGGGACCATGAGATGGCTGCCAAGGAGCTGCCAGCCCCAATGAAGTTTCCCAGGACTGCGAGTAGCCTAGCTGGAGGGGCGGAATTGGAATGCCAGAGACTTGTTGATCGAACTTGAAGATTTGTCACTGGCTAGAGTTGTTGGACTTGAAGCTACAGAGTTTGATGTTTGCCCTGGTTGTTTAAATCTTGTATTGGTTGAATGTTTCTTTGCTATGCCCAATGCCATCTATTGTAGTGTGTATATTTATTCTGTGCCATTATGGGTTTTTTTGAGGTTATTTTTTGGTATTATGGCTCAGTTAAAAGATCTTGGTCTATGGGGATGTATGAACATCATTGGGATTGATAAAAACTATGGGGACTTTTAAAATGAGATGAATGCATTGTATTTTACATCATGTATGGATATCAGTTTATGGGGGCCAGGGGCGGAATGTGGTGGTTTGATTCAGGTGTCCCCCATAAATTTAGGTGTTCTGAATGCTAGGTTCCCAGCTGATGGAGATTTAGGAATTATCACCTCCTGGAGGGAGTGTATTGTTGGGGGCAGGCTTATGGGTGTTATAGCCAGTTTCCCCATGCCAGTGTTTGGCACACCCTCCTGTTGATATGGTCCATCTTATGTTGGCCAGGGGGTGGTGTCCACCTTCTGCTCATGCCATCGTTTTCCCCTGCCATCGTGGATCTTCCCCTCGTGCCTGTAAGCCAAAATAAATCTCTTTTTCCCAGAAGCTGCTCTTTGTTGGGTGATTTCTACCAGCAATGCGAACCGGACTGCCACACCCTCATAAGACTTGGGCACACTTCCTCCTATATCTCTGATGATAAATTAACTTTAAGGAGAAAGGATCACAATTACACCATTTTAAGAATTAAAGTACCATATAAAATGGAGTAAGGGGTAGGTGTGGTAGTTGAATAGAGGGCACCCAATATATTCAGTTTTTTATTGTTTGTAGTTTGCATCTGCAGGCACCTGTCTGGAGGCAGTGTCACTGAGTGGATCTTAAGGTGTTGTGGTGGGTTTCATATTACAATCTAAAGATATGGAAAGTGTGCCTAGCTGGAGTTCCTGAAGTGTGCTGTGTGGCTTTTGGCTTTTGGGCTTGTACTTCTCTCTCTCTGCTTGTTCCTGTGAAGGCAAGCCAGCTTCTTCTGCCACTTATGGAGCTTCCACTGGATCTGTAGGCTTCAATAAATATTCCTTCCTTCATAACTGTGTCTGGTCTGGAAGTTCATCTCAATGAACCTGAAGCTGTTTGCTACAATAAGTAACAGGACATTGCTTACTCTCATTCTATCACAGTACACCATTTTATTTTTATTTTATTTTAAACCTACCACTCAGTAAACTTCAGCAGGAAAGGTTAGTTGTGAGTTTGTTGCAAATAATAGTGTCATACCATGAGATCCTGCCTCTAAACAGCAGCAACAACCATGAACAACAGACTGTGGAATATCTTAGTCTATGAAGATATATTAAGCATTCTTCTAATCACAAATTTACCTTGCTGATGTTTTATTTATTTTTTTTTTTAGTATGAATCAGATCCACACATTTTATATGGGTTATGGCTTTGTGTGGCATGAGTAAATGTTTAGAAATCCTTATTTTCTAGTATATTCATTCTACTTCTATGCCATTTTTTTTTCTTTTCTTTCTACTGTTCCACGTGTTGCTGCAGTAGGGTTGACAACAGTAACAAGGATAGAGACACATCTCCCCACTGTCCCCTACAGCAGTATGAGGAGTTCCCTTAATGTTTTAGAGATCTTGTCTCAGATAAACCTGGATCCTTGCTTTTCATGCAGTAAAGTATTTGAGGAAGAGCCTGCATGAAGCAGAGTTGGGGTTTATTAAAAAGATTTTAAATTATAATTATGCATGTTAAGAGTGGGAAAGAGGCACTCTGGAGGAAAGTAAGGCGTGCCTGAGAATATGGGTGTGAGCTTATGGAGTAGGATAGCCTTAAACTCCATTGTGTTTATAACAATCATACATAGAATCGGTGGGTTTTGAAGTTATTATCTTCAAAGGTTTGCTCAGGAACCTAAATGAGACTATACGGTGGTTGCTGAGGGGCACCTGAAATCATTACATTTGATGAGATAAAACTCTACACAGGGAAGTAGGAATTACAGAGTCTTTTAAAAAATATTTTATGTATTTATTTGCAAGGTGAGGGAGAGAATGAGAGAGGGAGAGGATGAGCACACCAGGGCGTCTTGTCACTAAAAACAAACTCCAGTTATATACACCACTTTTGCATCTGGATCTACAGGTGTACTAGAGAATCAAACCTGAGCCATCAGGCATTGCTAGTAACTGCAATTAACATCTGAGCCACCTCTCAATCCCTAGGTATCTATAATTTCAACAAAGTTAATGGTCTTGATTGAGATTATTAGAAAATTGTCCAAAACAGGAATAATGCTCTACCCAAGATCATACACATCCAGGCCTTAAACTTGATTTGTTGCTATTTTAATGTAAAATACCTATATAGGAAAGGAATACTCTCTGTGTCAGCAACATTAATAGTAAACATTAATAGTTTGGAGATTTTGCTTTTCAGCTAGTATGAAGCTTCAACCAGACTCTGGTGGTGTGGGGCTCCATTTTCTTCTCATATTCCCTATAAATTCCTCTTTCTATCTATAGTGCCTCAGAGAAGGCCAGAAGTCACAGCCTGCTATATCTTCTTAGCCTAACAGCCCTGGAAAGAAACCTAAGCTAGAAGAAGCAGGGGAAGGGATTTCCGGCCAGCTATGCTTGAGGCCTTTTGCCCTAAATCTCTTTGTTTAATCATACTTCAAATAGGATTTTTCAGTGTCTAGAGATGTCAAGATTATGTCCTATGGCTTCTTACAAAATTAGTACTTTTAATTCAGTTAATATTAGTGCATTAATGTCAGTAGGTTTTATCACTGTACAAATGTAATAATATGTAATGAATTGTGTGTAGTTAAGTAACTTATCATTACAATTATTAGTTTTTCTCTCAGGGAAAGGTTGTGAAGATTACAAAATGATGACAAGGGTAGAATTATTGCACATCTGCATCCTCACAATACCAACATAACAAGTGTATTTATCAGACTCTCATGCTTACTTGAAATAATAAAAATCCTAGAATATACTGAGAAAACAATGTGTTCTACAACAATCTGTACCTTATAGTTCAGATGTCAGTTAAACTGAGTATTTATGCTGATACAGAAAAAAATTGATTAAAACATAATATCAGGTAGCCTTAAGAATGTTACTGCATTTAAACATTCCCAAGTTTATAAAGTTAGTCATTGTCATGATCATTTTCCATGTATACATTTTGCTGTTCTCCTTGAGGAATATGAGCTTTGCAAGGAAAGCAAACATTTTGCTATTAGACTTGTGTGAGAGGCTTAATTGTAAACATATATCTTTTCTAAAAGGAAACAACTCACTTATTCTGTTTAGAGATGTACTGTACAAAGGTCCAGGAGATCCCCATGTTTTTAGGAAAAAAAAAAATTACCTCTTTCCTGAAAATTTAATTATCCCACAGAAAAATGCCTCTCAATAATAGCAAAGCCAAGACTTTAAAGAGGAATTAATAGCATTTTGAATATGATACAATGGATAAAAATAGGGAAAGTAGACAGTAGAGGCTACTTTAGTAGAGATGAAATCAGAAGGAAGCACACTTTGTGCACCATCATAAAGATTACTGAATGGGGGGCTGGAGAGATGGCTTAGCGGTTAAGTGCTTGCCTGTGAAGACTAAGGACACCAGTTCGAGCCTCAATTCCCCAGGACCCACGTTAGCCAGATGCACAAGGGGGCACACATGTCAGGAGCTCGTTTGCAGTGGTTGGTAGCCTTGGTGCACCCATTCTCTGTCTCTCTCTATCTCTCTCTTTCTCTCTCCATCTGTCACTCTCAAATAAATAAATAATTTTTTTAAAAAAATTACTGAATAGTTTGTACAGAAACAAAATATCCCAATTTATTCTGTTATAATACTTGGTGAGACTCCCAGACTGATGAAAAGTTTAAAGGGACTGACCTGAATTACTATATACAATGCTTGTCTTAACTTCCAGGAGAAGAAGCACTGACTGAATGTAGGAATCTTTATAATGTTCCATATTCTATACTGCTTCTTGAGAAGATATGTACCATTTATGCTGCTACCTAAATGATAAGGAGAGGACAAGAAAACATAGTGGCTATATGACACCAGTATTGTAGCTGGTCTGTGTTGATATGTGTAGAGCAAAAGTATGAGGAAAAAATGAGAGTGTGCAATTTACCAATAAAATGAATTGATAGACATTTTAAGGATAGGAAGGGAGAATGAAAATAGGATGGTCATAAAATTCTTATCCAAATATATTATGGAATTTGTTATAAAGGTTCCTTGGAAGTAAAGGAAGTAAAAGGTTATTATGTAAGCAAGACACTTCAGCCATAGCAGAGAGAAGCAAGCACAGAAAATTCAACAAATTCTGATTTTGGAAAGCAAATGTACCAAGATTTATCATGTAAATTTTAGGTAACCTATAAAATCTGTATTTACCTAAGGATGTCCTTCCTGAACAAATGCTTAAACATAAAAGCCTTTTCTTAGGAAATTTTATTACTGGGTATCTATACTACAGACATATTTGCACATATCAAAGATGCATGAACTAGGGCTGGAGAGATGGCTTAGTGGTTAAGCGCTTGCCTGTGAAGCCTAAGGACCCCTGTTCGAGGCTCGGTTCTCCAGGTCCCACCTTAGCCAGATGCACAAGGTGGTGCACGCGTCTGGAGTTCGTTTGCAGAGGCTGGAAGCCCTGGTGCGCCCATTCTCTCTCTCTCCCTCTATCTGTCTTTCTCTCTGTGTCTGTCGCTCTCAAGTAAATAAATAAATAAATAATTGAAAAAAAAATAAAAGAAAAAAAGATGCATGAACTAGAATGGTCACTTTTTATATTGTAGTAGCAAAAATATAGAAAGAACCTGAAAGTACATCAGCATAGAAATATGTACCTATGTTTTAGGTAATCATACTATGACATGTACGTAGCTACTTAGAAGATAAATTACTAGCATCAAAGTTTGTTAGTATATAATGCATACTACATTATTTAGCATATGTGTATCGTATAAAACATATTTGTATACAATATAGTTTAACAAAGCAAGCAAGAACACCATACTTTATTTAGTTTAGTGTCACTGTTTTAATAAAAACATACTAGGGCTGGAGAAATGACTTAGCAGTTAAGATGTTTGCCTGCAAGGCAAAGGACATGAGTTCAATTCCCCAGGACTCACATAAGCCAGATGCACATGATGGTGCATACCTTTGGAGTTCGTTTACAGTGGCTGGAGGCCCTGTCCTGCCCATTTCCCCCAACCCTCTCTCTTTCCCTCCCTCCCTCTGTGTATCTTCCTCTTTCCCTATCACAAATAAATAAATGAATAAAATTTTAAAAACACACTAAATTATGCTTTCTAATATCTCCTGATTATTTTGAGGAGGATGATTTATGTATTCCTTAGCAGTTAAGAGTATGAACTCTGGGGCTGGAGAGATGGCTTAGTGGTTAAGCGCTTACTTGTGAAGTCTAAGGACCCTGGTTCGAGGCTCGATTCCCCAGGACCCACGTTAGCCAGATGCACAAGGGGGCACACACGTCTGGAGTTCGTTTGCAGTGGATGGAGGCCCTGGCACACCCATTCTCTCTCCCTCCCTCCCTCTCTCTCTCTCTCTGCCTCTTTCTCTTGCTGTCTATTCCTCTCAAATAAGTAAATAAAAATAAATAAAATTTTAAAAAAAAGAGTATGAACTCTGGAACTAGACTGCCTAGGCTTCATAAGCCTGTCATTTCAGGGTATGATGTTGCCAACTTTGTGCCACAGATTAATTGCATCATCTAAAACACTAACATAATTATCAGGTGGGTCAGCCTAGACCAGAGTGAGACCCTACCTCAAAAAAAAAAAAAAAAAAAAAAAAAACAAAAAACCTCTTTGTCACTTGAGGTCTATTGAAGTTTATTTGTGCAACTTACACATTAAATGAATAAAGCACTAAGGTATCTTCTTCCATGTAGTTGACAGGACATAGTTGATAAATTTGAATTTATCAAATTTGGATTATCAAATAGCACCACCAAAAGAATTAAACAACAAGGCACGAGATTGTAGAAGAGAGTTGTAAATCATAAAACTGCTTGATAAGATCCCAGAAATTATAAAGAACTTGTACAAATCCACAATGAGGCAGAATAAAACAAAAATAACCCAAATACTTGAAATTGAATTTTAAAAGGAAAACCAAAAATGGCTAATAAATAGAAGAAAATGCTTTCAAATTTATGCATAGTCATGGCAAAGCTGAGTACAACTATAGTGAGAAGCACATTGAAAACACAACTGACTTTTGTTTTTTCTTTCCTGGAAAGTCTTTGTTAGCATGCACAGGAGTCACTGTACCTCAGAAGTTTTGTTCAGAAAGTAGAGTGGTAGTACTTTAAAAGTGGATATGCTTGCAGAGGCATAGGCTCAGAAGTCATTTATATGTTTGATAGTTGCACAGCCATAACCTGGGATATTTCAAATGTACTTAAGTGAAGTGAGTGATCTCCTAATGGGAATGTACAGTTATTTCCTTAATGATTATTCTTTTGCCATAGTTGTTGAAAGCCTTCATCTGCCATAAGTTTTCATCAAGGATCTTATAATTCATCACATATTTTTATATCACAGCACAAGTGTATCATATTTCAAGTAAGTCTACACAGAAATAGTCATCATTTCCTGGGTAAAAGTAGATCATCATTACTCTGAAGTAATTATTTATATTGCACTTGAAGGACATTAAGATTCAGATAGTACTGATCAGCTTATGATTTCCGGTTTGACATTAAATTATATCTCATAGTCTCCCTTTTACCATAGATAGAATATTTAAGAAGTGTCCTCCTTCACACTTGCATAACCTTTGCCTTCAAAGCACCTTCTCAGCTTTTATTCTATCATTTCATCTATTTCAGACATTCACCATGACTTTCTCCATAGTAAGAATGTAGCTCATAACTAATGTCTCTGAAATCCCATGAGTACCAAATGTCTGATAATAAAAATGGAAATTATGATATTTCATAACTCCCTGATACAATACCTGCCAGGAAACTAGAGCTAGAGGGCATGCTAGATAAAGATTTTCACATAAGGAGCCACAAGTGAATATCAAGAGATGGTAGTTCTATTCCATCCCTGATTCTGAGTAGCTTTGACATCTTAAACAGGTCACCAAAATGTTTTGATCATCTATTTTTTAATCAGAAAAGTAGAAATAGCAGCAAGACACATGATGGTGGCCTAGATTTACCAATGTAAGATACCACAGACTGTACTGAATTAGAGTAGAAATCATAAACAGGAGGAGATATGTCTAAAATTATTTAAAAGTTTACAGTCAAAGTTTCTTGAAATAAATGCTTTGGCTAGCTAGAAAAAGAAACACTGAGAACTTATTTATAGATAAAACAAACTGAAACAAACACATAGTGTTTTAGCTTTCTGGGCAGAAGCATGCATTCCACTGCATATAACATGGTACTTCATTTAGTCTATGAGATCTCAAAATTTCCCACTAAAAGTGGGAAAATATCTGTGAACAAATCATTAAACTTTTTGTTATAAGGCATGCATGGGGAATGTGTGGGTATGGGTATGTATTTGAGTACACATGTATGTGCCTGAATGTAAGTGGGCACATTAGAGGGCAACCTTGGAGTCATTCTCAGAAACAACATCCACCTTTATTGAGAAAGAATGCCCCATTGTTTTAGAATGGCTAGCTAGTGAACTTCTGGAATTTTCCTATCTCTGTATGCCCAAAACTGTGACGATAAGGACAAAATACAAAGCCCACATTTTTTACATGAATATTCGAGATTAAACTCATATCATATTTTTAAAGGAAGCATTTTACAAACTAATCATCTATCTAATCTCCATAGCACTCAACTTCTAACACAATTTTAAATTTTTAATCAAAAAGTGTCATATTACTTTTAGTTGGCACACACATTCTCTTTCGTAAACACATGTGGATATTTTAAGAGTTAATGTCTAGTAATAGTTATAACTTGATGATTTATACATGAGTTTTACTCATCTATATTAGGATTTATAGTTCCAAATATCTGTTCTTGATTGAAATCACAATATTAGTGGAATATAATTCAAATAGAATATCATATGATATACATATATATATGTTGGCAGCAAGAAATGCAGGAGATTAGGAAAAAGCAGATTTGAAGATTTTATTTGAAATCAACAATACCATAAATAAAAATGGGGCTGAGACTGAAAGAAGCCACATTTTAGCCTTAGTCTTGAATGTAGTCAATATGAATAGTAATTCACAGTGCTTTCCACCTGCTTTGTGACCTACAAATGAGTTGATACTTTCCAAACATAAATTGTCAAAGGTCTTTCTGACAAACAATGCCAATATAGATGGCACAAAAATGACATTCTTTTGGTCAAAGCAACCTCAGACAACAATTGTCCACATCACAATGCCTTTTGGGTTATTTTCAAAGACTTTACCACAGATCTAGACAAAACACTGCAGAAGAGATTGTCTAGTTCTTCTAGTGGTCAGAAATCACAATTTTTGTACTCTTCTGTTTGTAGAAGTGTTCATTGAAGCTATTTTTCTGACTAAAATAGTATTTCTAAAGAATAATGATATTGACTAAAGTAAAAATCAAGTGAAATGGCAAGAGCCCAGAAATAGATTTCAACAGTGGGCAGACTTAATTGGTTAATCACATCACATTATTTCCTGGCAAGTGCAAAGAGGTATACTATTATAAGTAACAAATGTTAAATCTAAGTGTATTTCATTTTGTAAACATAGTAACTTTGAGAGGTCAACAGTCACCCTTTATCTTTCCTATTTCATTAATTCACATTTTACATGTAGTTTTACACAGTAAAACAAATAAGGAACTGAAATTTAAGTATGAAATGGCATTTAATGTATATTTGCATTTGTTGTAAATAGATGTTTAAAAGTTGTTTTTTTTTTGTTTTATTTTTTTCCAAACCCGGTTGTATATTCTTTTTAATGCTCCATATCAACTTGTCATTGTGGCATGCAAAGGGCAGATGCCAAAGCCATGAATCATCAGAGAAGAAATCAATAGAGGAGCAAATATCCCTGTGCTATTTATTTTTTTCACATAATCTAACAATTTCCTCCTCATACTTTAGATTTTCAAGAAGAGAATAACAGATAATAAGGAAGTGGAAAATTGATTACCAATATTCTCATTCTCTTACAGATCCAAGAAGAAATGGGAAAGGGTCAAATTTCTTACTCTGTCATCTGATAAAGGATCCTGAAATATCACAAAGATTGATTATATGAAGAGGAAGATAATTCAAATGCAACAAATATTTTATATTAAATTTATTTTCAAATTGAAATTGTTGACAAATTCTAAACATTAGTTTATATTAACAATGGGCTAAAATATTAATAAAGTTACATCAAGTTATGGTAATTTATAGAGTATTCCTTTAGTATAGTTATATTTCTTATATTAAATTATTGACATATAGCTCTTGAATTTTCAAACATTAATGATAATTATTAAGATATTGATCTTATGCTTGAATATTTTGTCATGTTAATGAAGTGATATATCATGTGATTTGTTTAAAAAGAATGTTCATGTATAATTTTATTTTACTTGAAAAACAATAATAATAAATTTTTTTAAGAAAACATGTTTTAAACTTCTAAATCATATCAACAACAAAATCTGAAGGATCTATATGAAAAGAAGGAAATATATGGAAATTGGAAGGCTAGAATATATTAAGACACCATCCATTCTTGGAAAACCTGATAACCTGATACCCATTTTGTTCTTTCTCACCAGGTTGATTTTAATATATCTTTTAAATATATTATTTATTTTTTTTACAAATAGAGATATACAGAGAAAAACAGAGAGAGAGAGAGAGAGAGAGAGAGAGAGAGAGAGAGAGAGGGAGAGAGGGAGAGAGAGAAACAGAATTGGCTGCTAGCCACTCCACATGAATTCCAGATGCATGTGTCACCTTGTGTATCTGGCTTTCATAGGTACAGAGGAATCAAAATTGTGTCATTATGCTTTACAGACAAGTGCCTCAACTGCTATGCCATTTCTAGCCTTAATTTTAGTATTTAAGACAATCTTAAACATATAGTTAGAGTTTTTAGAATTTTATAAGGCTATTAGGTACAAAATGTATTTGTAAGAATCATATATTATTAAATATAAATGAGATGGGAAAATAATATGCCATATGTGACATTTATGCTTCAGATGAATAATTTGTTCTATTACCTTAACACTCCATACTCTATCTTTCCCTTTTTTTGCTTCAATTATATCCTCCACACATCATGTTAAAAATCCATGCACTTAGAAGCAGAGGTAGGAGGATCACCATGAGTTCAAGACCACTCTGAGACCACATAGTAAATTCCAGGTCAGCTGGGCTAGAGTGAGGCCTTACCTCAAAAAGGCAAAAGAAACTTATGCAAAATATTATGTATAATTCCAATTGTTTCATATTTACATCAGCACATTCAACTGCACATACATATGAACAAGTTTGGACACTGTCAAACATATTATTTTATAGACACTTTCTACATTTTTCCTTGTTCATTAAACTATTTGTCACAAAAAATGCTTCAAAAAGCAGGTATCACCTAACCTAACTCATGATTTTTAATGGCTACATAGATTTACTTATGTTGACTGACCATAAGTACATTCAATGGTTCCCTTTCAGTAGGAGTTCAATTTGTTGCTAGGCTCATTGTACTGCAAGTAATGCTTAAATTATTGTTGGCACCCCTAATTTTGCTTCTCTTTGTAAGACACAGAACTCTGGAATAGGAATAAATGGTTAAATTTTAATTGCATCTTAATATCAATAGATGCCAGCATACTGCATTTCCAAACACTTGGAACAATTTGTAACTCTTTGTTTTATCTTTAAAAATATATTTTATACCCATGTAGACTAGCAATATGTGTATTACTGTATTGTATGTTTAAATGGATAATCATGTTGTTTGTAACTTTAATTTACATTTTTCTCATAATTATTGAGCTTGCATAAATTTGTGGATGTTGACTTTTGGTTTGATATTCCATAAATTGTTGATGTCTTTGCCTATTTTTTTTAATGTTTATCTCTTTCTTAATATAACATTTTAATAGCATGTTTTCATAATTTATGCTTTACTTTTAAGTCAAATATATTTATTGACTCATATATGCAATATTTTGTGCATATATCCTTATATATTTAAACATATACTTAAGCTTGTCCACTGTTTCATGTATCTTCTGTGTTTCTTTTTTTTTTTTGTTTTGGATAAGTTTTCTCTAGCTATATGTTATGCCAATGCACTCTATTCTATGACATATGTTTTGTCTTCTTGTTGCTGTCAACTTGCCATTGCTAGTCATGCACTGGAGCAATAACAGATTACATGAAGAAAGGGTTTATTTCAGGCTTACAACTTTCAGAGGATTGCCATTAATGGAAGCAGAATGCATTTCCATAGATCACAGCAGAAAGACATGACTAATCAGCCAGAAAACACCAACACCATAAACACAATCCTAGACATCCAACTGCTCTCCACACACCTGAGGCTGGACTCAAGATCTGCCCCCAAACACACTTCTCCAGTACAGTCCTGCTCGCTGGAGATTCAGATTGTCAGCCTGAATCTATGGGGCCATACATTCAAACTACCACACTTGTATTCAACTCCTAAGTGACTTTTGAGTTTATTTTGTATAAACTGGCAAGTAAGCATTATTATTTTTTTTTTCTTTTTGATGTTTCAAACATGTATATGATGAGTTTTGATCTCTCCACTTGCCTTATTTTCTTTATCGTCCTAGGAAAATCCTTTATCTTCCCATTAAGTTCCTATCCTACTTCCATTCCTTGTTTACTTTTGTTGACCAACTGATGTAAATTTGGGACACCAGAATAATCATGCATGGGATATAATTGACATCCTCCAGAAATCTTACTCCTAAATGACATTATTTATCCTCTGCCAATAATCACCTGTTTCTACACTTTATTCTGGGAGATGTGGGATCTCATGAATCCCTACCTCATCTATATTGAGATATTGACAGGCTCAATCATATATAGCACACCCCATCTACTGTGAGTACATGAGTGTAGCATACTTATCATATCCAGAAGACAAATATAATTGTTAAAAGTACTTCAGCACAAATCATATATTAACTGAACTATGCCATTTGAATAAATTAAAAGTGTCACTATGTCTATAATTCTTTGTTAGTTGCATTTATTTTTAACGAATGTCACACTGATTTCACTGGATTAGCTTTACTTGGCATTGTGAAAATGAATAAAATAATTCTTTCAATTTTCATTTTCATAGTTTTTAACTTATTAATCTGAGGCATTTATTCTTTCAAAGGTTAAAATAATTTAAACAAACATGGTATAACATGCCTGTAATCTCAAGATTTAGGAGGTGAAGGCAGGGGTATCAGAAGATCAAGTCTATCCTTGGCCACATAGCAAGTTTCAGGTTAATCTGGGCAAGATATGATCCCGTCTCAGAAAAAAAAAAAAAAAGAAAAGAAAAGAATGGAAACAAAAAAGGAAAGAAAAATGATAAAAGTAAAAATTTGTAAAATTTAAGTTAATAATCTATAAGGATTTTATTCATAAATATTCAAGTTATATATTAAAATTTTGATAATATTAAATATTTCTTTTTATTCAGAGTTATGTATTTATTTACTTATTGATTGATTTATTAGAGACACAGAGGGAGAAAGTGATAGAGGGAGAGAATTGGCATGTCAGGGCCTCTAGCCACTGCAAACAAACTCCAGATGCATGAGCCACCATGTGCATCTGGCTTACATGGGACCTGGAGAATCAAACCTGGGTCCTTAGGCTTCATAGGCATATGCCTTAACCACTATTCCATCTCTCCATACCCTAAATATTTCAATCTAGCATTTTTTTTTTGTCTTGCTTTTTGAGGTAGGGTTTCACTTTATCTCAGGCTGACCTGGAATTCACTCTGTAGTCTCAGGGTGGCCTTGAACACATAGAGATCCTCCTACCTCTGCTTTCCAAGTACTGGGATTAAAGGTGTATGCCATAACTCCTAGCAATCAAACAACATTTTATTTAATTAAAATTTACATTTTTGGCGATCAAAGAAGGGGCCTTTTCGATTTCATCAGCCTCCTTGCAAAGTAAGGACAGCTGAGATCAACCAAAGAGCTACTGAAAGCAATACACATGGAGCTGCATGAGCAACTTCAGAAGTCTGAACTCTCCCATCCCGGACCATCAGAATCAGGAACCTCTAGCATCCAGCCCCCAGCAGCAGCTCAGCAAGCAGAGCTGATCAGAGTTCCACCCCCACAGCACAAAACAGAGACATCAAGGCAGGCACTCAGCTTTGGTGAGATTGGAAGCCACCCCAAAAGTAACAAGGCCAACTGACCAAAAGAAAAAAGCCTGCACTGGGAGAGTTAATCTCTCTTTCCTTGTCAGGGCAGGTTATGGGTTATATATTCTTGGTTGGCTTTACCATTTTCAAATAACTTTTATTGAATATTGTTGCCTTTGATGCTTTCATATTTATAGGGCCTTTGTCTTTTGCTTCTGTCATTATTGGAGGCAGGATCTGACCTAGATCCAGTTTGACCTGGAATCTAATTCAGAACAGAAATCTCTATCCTCAAACTGACAAGATTAAGGATGTGGAACAACACAGACTCTTTGGGATTTTGGCTTTATACAATTATCTGTTTGTTTTAATCCCCCAAATTGATATTTTGTGCTGAGTTTTATTGATTGTGTTTATCACTTGTTTGAAGTTTATAATTTACCAATAAATTGTTCTACCCAGGCCACTAGAATACTTGCTTAGCAAGCAAACTCAACACCTAGGATTACTAGTGCGGCTTGATTGGGGTATAAGAGCTACACCTGGCACCTTAATCTCACATCCTGAAAGTATATAAAGGTGAATTACCACATCTAATAACACTGCAGATAAGTAGAAAACTGAAGTGCCAAATCAATTCAGGATGCAAAAGTCACTGCATTATAATACAAGAAACACAAAGAATCAAGACAACACAGTCCCATTAAAAAATTACAAATCCATCAGAAGTGATCCCCAATGACACTGTTTTAGATGTTTAGCCTGACAAAAATTTCAAAAGAATGATTTTATTGATACTCAATGAAATCAGAGAAGAAATGAGGGGAATCAAAGAAGAAAACAAACTTCTGAAAGACAACACAGGAAACCAGCTTAATAAAATAAGAGACAAGACATGAGTAAGGAAATAGAAATAAGGAAGAAAAACAAAGTTTAAATCCTAGCTCTGAAGAATATGGGCAGTGAAATATAAACCTCTGTGGAAAGTCTCACCAGTAGAATGGATGAAGGAGAGAACAGAATATCCAAATTAGAAGATTAGATGGCAGACCTAATGCATGCCAACAAAGATAGAGACAAGCTAATAGCAAGGCATGAATGGGAATTTGAAGATATCCGGGAAACTATGAAAAGATCAAACATTAGAGCTCAGGGCATAATAGAAGGCAAAGAATTTCAATCCATAGGCTTAGTAGGTATTTTCAACAAAATCATAGAACATTTTCTCCAAATTGAGAAAGAAATGCCAATGCTGATACAAGAAGCTTTTTCAACATCAAAAAAAAAAAAAAATCCACCGAGAAAGAACATCTCTTCTCCATGCTATAATTAAACTAGTAAACACACAAACCAAAGCAAATATATTGAAAGCAGTTAGAGAGAAAACGCAAATAACCTACAAATGCAAGCCCATCAGGATTACAGCAGATTACTCAACACAAATTTTAAAGCCAGAAGGCCTTGGAATGATATATTCCAAGATCTGAAAGATAACACTGTCAACCAAGATTATTTATCCTGCAAAGTTATCTATCCAAATTGAAACAGAAATAAGGACATTCCACAACAAAAACAGGCTAAAGGAACTTGTGACAACTAAACCAGCTCTACAAAAATACTTGAAGGAATTCTTCATGCTGAAGAGAAATCAAAACACACACATGAGAAAATAGGAAAAAAAAACACTCAAATAACTGTTAAAACAAACAAGAAAAAAGAAAATAGGAAACACTACAAAATAAGAATGGTGAGAATAAATGCATAACTTTTAATAATAACTCTTAATATCAGTGGCCTCAATGCACCAACCAAAAGACACAAGCTTGCAGACTGTATTAAAAGTAAGGATCCTGGGCTGGAGAGATGGCTTAGTGGTTAAGTGCTTGCCTATGAAGCTTGAGGATCCGGGTTCCAGGCTTGATTCCCCAGGACCCACGATAGCTAGATGCACAAGGGGGCACAAACGTCTGGAGTTCGTTTGCAGTGGCTGGAGGCCCTGGCATGCCCATTCTGTCTCTCTCTCTCTCTCCCTCTCTCTCTCTCTCTGTCACTGTCAAATAAATAAATAAATAAATAAATAAACAAAAAAATTAAAAATTAATTAAGGATCCTGCCATTTGTTGCCTCTAGAAAACTCATCTCTCAATAAAAGATAGACACCATCTTAGGGTAAAAGGATGGAAAACATTATTTCAAGCAAATGGGCCTGGGAAACAAGCAGATTGCTATCCTAATAACTGAGAGGATAGATTTAAACCAACATTAGTGAGGAAAGATAAAGAAGGTCATTTTATTTTGATTAAAGGAACACTCCAACAGGAGGACATTATGATCCTAAACATATATGCACCTAACATGGGGGCTCCCAGTTTCACCAAACACTTTTAGAGTTAAGGTCACAGATAGCATCAAAAACAAATATAGTGGGTGACTTCAATACCCCACTCTCATCAATTGGTAGGTCATCCTGGCAAAAGTAAACAGAGTGACATCTGAAATAAATTATGTCAGGGAAAATATGGACCTAACATATCCACAGAACATTCCATCCAAATTCTGCAGAATATATATTTTTCTCAGCAGCACATGGAACAAATGGACCTAACAGAGATTCCATTTAAATGCTGCAAAATATACCTTTTTCTTAGAATCGCATGGAACATTCTCTTAAAATAGATCACACATGGGCTGGAGAGATGGCTTAGCCTTAAGTGCTTGCCTGTGAAGCCTAAGGACCTCTGTTCGAGACTCGATTCTCCAGGACCCACGTTAGCCAGATGCACAAGGGGGCACACGCGTCTGGAGTTCGTTTGCAGTGGCTGGAAGCCCTGGCGCGCCCTCTCTCTCTCTCTCTCTCTCTATCTGCCTGTTTCTCTCACTGTCACTCTCAAATAAATAAATAAAAATGAACAAAAAAATTTAAAAAAATAGATCACACATTAGGACACAAAACAAATCTCAAAAATTACAACAACATTGAAATAATCCTTTGTACCCTATTTGACCACAATGGGATTAAATTGTAAATCAGCAACAAGAAAAGTTACAAAGCATACAGAAACTCATGGAGACTAAACAGTACACTATGGAATGATCGATGGGTCATTGAATAAATCAATAAGGAAATCAATAAATTCATAGCATCAAAACTTAAAATGAAGGCAGTCATAAGAGGAAAATTTATAGCTCTAAGTACCTACATTAAGAAATTAGAGAGTTCACAAATAAACAATTTAATGTTTACCTTAAGGCCTTGGAAAAAGAAGAAAAAGGCAAACCAAAATCAGTAGATGAGAAGAAATCATAAAGATTAGAGCAGAAATTAATGAAATAGAAACCAAAACAACAATCCAAAGAATCAATGAACCAACGTGTGGTTCTTTGAAAGGATGAACAAGATTGATAAACCCTTGGCAAATCTGACCAGAATAAAGAAAGAAGACACAAAACTTAATGGGATTAGAAATGGAAAAGGCACCATTACAACAGATACCAAAGAAATTCAGAAAATTATAAGGGCAAACTTTTAGAATACATATGTCTCTAAGTTTGATAATGTGAAAGAAATGGATGATCTTCTTGATTCATATGACCTACAAAAATTAAATCAACATGAGATAAACCACTTAAATAGACCTATAATGAGTGTGGAGATCCAAGCAGTTATAAAATGTCTCCCAATAAAATATTCCAGACCCAGATGGATTCACTGGTGAATTTTACAAGACCTTCATGGAAGAACTAATACCACTGCTTCTCAAGCTCTTTCATAAAATAGACAAGGAAGAAATTCTACTGAACTCTTTCTATGAAGCCAGCATCACCCTCAAACAAAAACCAAAAACAGAACAAAAATAGAAAATTACAGACCAATCTCCCTCATGAACATAGATGCAAAAATTCTGAACAAAATTTTGGCAAACAGAATACAAGAATATATCAAAAAGATTATTCACCCTGACCAATTTGCCTTTATCCCAGGGATGCAGGGATAGTTCATCATATGCAAATCGATAAATGTAATATATCATAAAAGTGGTCTGGAGGAAAAAAAAAATCACATGATCCTCTTAACAGATGCACAAAAGGCATTTGATAAAATCCAACATCCTTTCATGGTAAAAGTATTACAGAAACTGGAAAATAAGGAACGTATCTCAACATAATAAAATTTATTTATGATAAACCTACAGGCAACATCATACTAAATGGAGAAAAACTTAAAGCTTTTGCACTAAATTCAGGAACAAGAAAAGGGTGCCCATTGTCCCCAATTTTATTTAATATAATACTGGAAGTATCAGCTAAAACAATAAGGCAAGAGACACTAATAAAAGGGATACATATTGGAAAGGAAGAGATCAAATTATCACTATTTGAAAATGATAAATTCTATACAAAAGACCATAAAAACTCTACCAGCAAACTGTTAGATCTTATAAACACTTTTAGCATTGTAGCAGGATACAAAATAAATACAGAGAAATCAGTTGCTTTCCTATATACTAAAAATAAACATATGTAGGATGAAATCAAGAAATCTCTCCCATTCACAATTGCCTCAAAAACATAAAGTACCTCGGAATAAACTTAACCAAGGAAGTGAAGGATCTCTACAATGAGAACTTTAAAACATTCAAGCAATAAATTACAGAAGACACAAGGAAATTGAAAGACATTCCTTGTTCTTGGAGTGGAAGAATCAATACTGTGAAAATGTTAATCTTACCAAAAGCAATCTATACATTTAATGCAATTCCCCTTAAAATTCAAATGACATTCTTCACAGAAATAGAAAAAAAAATCCTAAAATTAATTTGGAAGAACATAAAACCTCAAATAGCCAAAACGATTTTGAGCAACAAACATAAGGCTGGTGGTATCACCATATGTGGTTTTAAGCTATATTAAATAGCTATCATAACAAAACAGCTTTGTATTGGCACAAAAACAGACATATAGATCAGTGGAACAGAATAGAGGACCCAGATGTTAATCTAGGCAGCTACAGCCATATGATTTTTGACAAAAAATGCCAAAAATATTCATGGGAGAAAAAACAGGTTCTTCAAAAAATGTTGCTGGGAAAACTGGGTATCTATATGTAGAAAGAGGAAATTAGTTCCTTGTCTTTCTCCATGCACAAGAATCAAATCCAAGTGGATCAGGGACATTAATATCAGACCCAAAACTTTGAAATTACTTGAGGAAAATGTAGGGGAAATACTTCAGCATATTGGCATAGGTATTGAATTTCTGAATATAATCCCAGTTGCTCAGGAAATAAAACCACTAATCAACCACTGGGATCTCATGAAATTACAAAGCTTTTGTACAGCAAAGGACAGTATGAATAGAGCAAAAAGACAGCCTACAGAATGGGTAAAATTCTTTGCCAACTACACATCTGACAGGGAACTCAAAAAACAGGACAATAAGAAATCAAACAACCCAATTAAAAAATGGGCTACCAAATTAGAGAGTTCTCATCAGAACAAATACAGATGGCACATAAACATCTCAAAATATGTTCTACCTCCTTAGCCAGCCATCAGGGATATGCAAATTAAAACTTCTTTGAGATTCCATCTCACTCCTGTCACAATGACTATCAGCAAGAAAACAAATGACAATAAATGTTGGTGAGGATGTGGTAAAAGGGGAAGCCTTCTGCACTGTTGGTGGGAATGTAATCTGTTATACAGCCATTTTGGAAATCAGTGTGGAGGGTCTTGAGATAGCTAAAAGTAGATTTGCCATATGATACAGCTATAGCAGTCTTAAGCATATATCCTAATGACTCTTCTCACTACCTTAGAAATACTTGCACAACCATGTTTATTGTGGCTCTATTCATAATAGCTAGGAAATGGAACCAGCCTAAATGCGCCTCCACAGATGAAAGGATAATAAAGATCTGGTATATTTACACAATGGAGTTCTATTCTCTCTCATATGTTGATCCTAGCTACAAATGTTATACTTGTGTGTGAGCTGGATCCAAACTTTGGTAGCAGACACCAGTAAAATAGAAATAGCCTATAAAGGATGGAGGAGATGGAAGGACTTTAGGGGATGATATTACATATATGTAAGTAGAAGAACAGATTGCAGGCAGTGTAATGGCCTATGTACGGCCAGTAGAAGATATTGAGTATGAGAAGGTGTATTAGTCAGGGTTCTCTAGAGGAACAGAATTACTAGAATGAATTATTTTATAAAGGGAATTTATTGGATTAGCTTACAGTAGTCCAATAGCAGTTGCAGGCCTGAGAATCACCGAACCTGGTAGCTACTCAGTCCACGTGGCCAGATGCCTCAGCAGTCCCAACCCGGCACTGCAGATGGTGCCGGAAAGCCTGGAGGCCTCCTGAGGAGCCGGAAAGCCTGGAGGCTTCCTGAGGAGCCGCTGGGTTTCGATCCACGTGGGTCTTCAGTTGATGTTGGTCTTTAGTCCGTACTGGTCTTCAATCCACACTAGAAGGTAGGGAGCAGCTCCGGCAGCCAAGTGGAAGGAAGGAAGGAAAAAAGGGAACTCTTCTACCCAGAGCTTCCTTATATCAAGTCCCTCTCTGAGCGGGACCGCCCACTCTGGAGGAAGGGCTCACCCTGGGAGAAAGACCTCCTCCTTTAGTTGATCCTTCCTAGAAGCAGCCTGTGGATTACTAAACAGATCAAGTTGACAACACCTTAACTATCACAGAAGGGTAGAGGGAAGGTCAATCAAAATTCAAGATATTCTAAATAAAGACATATAAAAGCCTACTTTTGGGGTAATGGCACATCCAGAAGCCATAGCTTGGTACTAGAAAATTTTCAGTACTAAGGATGGGATACTGTCCAGTGGTTGGCCAGGGAGTTCCCTGTTGCCTCTAATACATTACAGGCTCTTGCCAAGGCCCTTGATTTTTCATGAGTAACAGATGGTAAGACCCTGTTGATGAAGACTTCACATGCTTGAGTGGCAAGATCACTCTGAAATCAAGCTGGTGCTGAGCTCAAAACTTTCTCCCTGTAGACCAGTCAAATGAAAGCTGGAAATAGCTGCACAGTACGCCACTATGTGGGATACAGAAGTTACCAGCTGTGAAAACAGTGGATACTGGAAGCCATAAGTTTGGCCAGACAGGCCAAATGACCGAACGGGTGCAATAGTGGCATGTCTACTCTGGGGGAAAACAACTGCTATCTAATTTGAGTGGAGACATGCTCTATGGGAGGGAATACATACCTAGTACTTAAAACCTAATCATAAGTCTATGGAAGGGGTGGTCATGAGTCTTAGGGGTATAAAGCCTACTCTTGTGTTTCTAAATGCATATATTATTCTCACCAAACTTTCCTGAAAGTACTACACTTAATGTTCATATTTATATATTAATGCTACTCTCACATTTGGTTAGAGAAGCTTCTTTTTTCAGATGGCAGTGACCACTGTGATGACCCCAAAGGCAACATAGTGCTGAGAAGAAGTGACAGAGGAGTGTCCAGCATCCTCCAAGGTTCAGGTTCCATTGAGGAAGAGGTGACAGAAAGAATGCAAAAGCCTAATGAACAGTACCACTCCTTATAATGCAACTGTCCAGACAGAAATTGGCCTTGATATTCATGACCTCACAGTGCCATTGCAAGCAGGTCTCTGCTAGTATAGTTCTAAAGTCTCAGATTTATGGTAATAGCTTGTTGCCGATGTGTGAGAGATGAGTGATATAGACAATCACATGCTTCAAGGGGGTGTATAAGTGAGTTATACCTGAGTCTCACAGCCTCAGTGACCTGCACAGAGCTTGGAGATTGACTGGTGTTCCCTAGGTTTACATCAGGGTTGGAACTGATACAGTCAAAACTGAGTTCTATGTCTTAGGCTCACATTTTTCTGCTGGAAATAAGGATCAATTGGTAAATTCCAAATAACTTTTGTAAGAAGGAGTAGAATCTGACCTACACAGTATGATCCAGGATATAGATATAAAGTCACTTGTATTTCCTTTCATAAGACAAGCCTTTCTGTGACAATGCACCAAAGACATCATGAAGAAAGTTAGATAAATATACTTGTATAGAGATGCAAAAAACTTCAGTCAAACATTAGTAACTTAAATAATCAGTACATTAAATATAACACACCTCAACCAAGTCACATGTTACCCATGAAATATAAGAGTGGCTTATTTTTTTCAAATTGATCAGTGATTCACTGGATTAAAGGACTTGGGAAATTATATTATTATCTTAATAGGCACAGGAGAAAAAGCAATAGATGGAATTGAAATTTCACAAGAAATTAGAATCAAATATAACTTATTTTAAGTTTTTGATATGTGGTTTTATTATTTTACTCAGTTCCATCTAAAACCACTGGGATGAAGAGATCCTCTCTTTTTCATTCATCTCCTCACATTGTGTCACTACAAGCCCCTTTATCAAGTAGGGTTTTTTTGTTGTTGTTAATAAATATGAAAAGCAGGGTCACTAATGTATGACAGCTTTAATTGACGAGTCCAGTGATTTTTAAGTGAGAGTACCTATTGCTTCATACACTAACTTGGGCCATTATTTCTCTGAGCTTGAGTACAAGCCTTGTAGGATTCCTGGAAGGGCAGGGAGCTTGGCTCCGCCTCCCAGCACACTGTGGCTCTGAAGGATCAGGAGTCAGGAGGCCCAAGCCCGGCCAATTGGAGTTTTCTAGGGAGTGTTCTAAATTCCACAGGTAACGGTTGAGAATCTGTTGCTAAGGGAACTTGTGGCGTTTTTACCTTTAGCCGCTTCCAGAAAGAAGAGGCCACCATCGCTGAGGTCCACGGTAAGAAGGTTTTCCTGATCCTCCCAGTTGTGGTACTTTTAACAGTGCAGTGTCCTTTAATAAACTGACCCTGTTTGGGCCCAAATCATCTGGGGCTGAGGTTCAGGGACACATGGGCTGGTGAAGGAGTGGCTCGGCTCCATGTTCCCTCCCCTCCCTTGAGGCAGCACCTTATCCTGAGGCGTGCGCAACATCCGCTGTGGGAGCAATCAGTTCCTCTGCTCTATTAAAGTTCCTCAAACAGCCTTTCTATTTCTATTTAGAAATTTATGCCCCTAGGCTGGGCGGAGTGGCAAATGTCTGTGATACCAGCTTTTCAGGGATTGGGGATTTGGATATCTGGGCAAGTCTGTGCTACGTAGTAAGACCCTATCACACAGAAAAGGACATAATCTTTGCCTACATCTCAGCTTCGTACCCCCCCCCCGTCTTTTTTTTTTTTTTTTTTTTTTACTTTCAGCCTTTCAAATTAGTAAGGGCTGAGCCGTATAGGTATTTATTTCCCTTTCTGTTGTGTTTGTTTTATTTCAAAAAATACTGGCTCTATCCGAAAACCAGATAGTATTCATCTAAAGTGACGGGTTTAGTTTCTTATCAAAGGTTCTCTAGAGCACTTAGTCTTTTCACCCAGTTGGTATAATTTACAGGCTGGCCTGCTACTCTGTAATGTTCCTGCCTCAGCCTGCTTACTGTTGGGATTACAGTTGTGTTCTTCTTTCTCTGACTAGTATTTACCCTTTTATTTTCTAATTTCAAAATAAGTTCAGACCTACAAGGGGCTCTTCACCAAGATTTCTCCAGTGTAGGCATTTTATTAAATTATAAAACTACAAAAGTATGTTGTGAACATTAGTGAAATGTTAATTTCATCTACAGTTTAACTAAAAAGTAATATTTTATTTTATATTTATTTATTTTATTAAAATAATGCCACTTTTGGGGGGCTGGGGAGATGGCTTAGCGGGAAAGTGGTTGTCTATGAAGCCTAAAGGCCCCGGGTTCAGGCTGGATTCCCCAGGACCCATGTAAGCCAAATGGACAAGGGTGCACACGCGTCTGAAGTTCCTTTGCAGTGACTAGAGGCCCTGGCGCACCCATTTTCTCTCTTTCTCTGCCTCTTTCTGTCTGTCTGTTGCTCTCAAAGATTTAGGTAAAAATAAACAAAGAATAAAATAAAATAATGCCACTTTTTAAAAGTATTTTATTTATTTATTAGAGACAGAGAGAATGGGCATGCCAAAGCCACCAGCCACTACAAATGAACTCCAGATGCATTCATCCTCTTGTGCATCTGGCCTACGTGGGTCCTGGGGGATCGAACCAGGGTCCTTAGGCTTGGCAGATAAATGCCTTAACTGCTACGTCAGTAATGCCAGTTTTCCTTAAGGATTCTGTTCAGGGTAATACATTTCACTTGGTCATCACTTGTCCTTAATCTTATTCAGGGTGACAGGTGTTCAGTTTTATTGGATTTTTTTTAAAAACACATTTGCAGAGGGTTTATTAATTATCTTGGCATCAGGCTTGTCAAATATTTAATGTTTATAGTTACCATATAAATAGCTTGAATTCATTATGACATTTTGTAGATGTTAATCATGGTTCTGTGGTCATATTCAACCTTGTTTTCTCTTTCTGCTTCCTATAAGTCCACTTCCTCTACCTAATCTGTTCCTTTCTTGTTTTCTTTGTGTGTGTGTGTATGTGTGTGTGTGTGTGTGTGTGTGTGTGTGTGTGTGTGTATGTGTGTGTGTGTGTGTGTGTTTAAGAATAGGTTCTGCATATAACAGAAACCCTTCAACATTTGTCTTTCCAAGACTGACATAGGTTTTTCTATCCTGATGCTTTCCAGTTCCAGATATTTTTCCACAAATAACAGGATTATATTTATTCTTTATGGTTAAAACATAATCCATTGTGTACTTAGGCCATATTTTTTATCCATTCACCTATTGATGGCTGATTCCATTTCCTGATTGTTGTGAAGAGTAACATAATAAACACAGACATGCAGGTATCTCTGTGGGGATAAGAAAATGAGAAGGATTTCTCAGCTATATTGTTCAACCATTCTAGCCTAACTAGCAAAATCTAGGCCAATGAGAGACCTTATGTCATACAAAAATTGTATGGTGTTCCTCAGGACCATCCATCACCTGAGGTTATTCTCACCTCCCCTTGAATATCCAACAATGTGCATTCCTACACACACATGAATATACATATACACAAGTGAATTTTTTAAAAGGACAAGATCTTTGAGTAACTTTTTTTCTATGTCCTCTAATATTGGAGTATGTCTGATAGAAGGAGTGATAGGCTAAAGTTGGATTATTTTATCTTTCCCCCCTTTTATGCTGGTGCTGAGTCCAGGGAATCAAGGTCAAAATGTCTGATGGGGTGACTACTCCCAAGCTTCCTTTCTTTGTGTCCAAGGAAGATCTGCTGTCCCCATATAGCTTTGCTGCCTGTAGACATAGAAATGATCTCCCTCCCTGCTGGGGCCCCAAGTTTATAAATCCTGAGATAGATAATGTCTGTGTCAAGAAGCATGAAACAAGTGTGTTTTAGAGTGAGGGCAATAAAGCAAACAGCGAGATTTGTGTTGTTGGATTAGGCTCAGTGCATTCATATCCTGCTCATATGGAGACAGTCTATCAGAGGGAGGAGGCTGCTGAAACCTAATGCTCTGATGGTCCTGAGATTCTGAATTCTCACTGTCACCAGTATGGAACCATATGCCACATAGGTAGCTGTATATTCAAAACTGTGAGCAAACATCAACTATGGGCCTCAGTCTCCTCACTTACCCTATAGTGATCAAGTTTATTCATTGTATAAATGATGGGACCTCTGAGTAGTCTACCCATCACTGCCTGAGCATCTGCCACCTGAACTTCTGACTACCTGTGTCTGCAATTAACCCTCCTCATAATTTCATTCTTTGGCCATAGCCCACTCAGGGGCTCCTGCAACCTGTCCCATGTTCTTCAGCTTTTAAAAATTTAGTTATTTATTTGAAAGGCTGGTGATAGATAAATAGATAGATGATAGATAAGACGATAATGGGTGCACCTTCATCTGGATTTATGTGGGTACTGGGGAATCAATCAACCTCAGCTTGTTAGGCTTTGCAGGCTGGTGCCTTAAGTGCTGAGATATCTTTCCAGCCCATCTTCTGATTTTTTGGACTGCTAATTGCTTTCAGATCACTAGAGTAGTTCTGTCTTAACAATTGGCTCCTCTCAACATTATCTCTGCTATATTAATTTCGTTACTCATTGCTGTGAACCAATATCAGGGAGGAAACAGGTTAAGTAAGGAAATGTTTTGTTCTGGCTTAAAGTTTCAAAGGGGGTGCATTTCTTCCTAGCAGGAAAGGCATCATGGAGTAGCAGGAAGGTGGCTTATCATACTGCAATCAGTTCAGCAAGCCAAGAAAAAAAAGCAAAAGCTAAACCCTTATTATAAACCTCAAAGCCCACCTGCAGTAACCCACTTCCTCCATCAAGGCCTCTCTTCCTAAATGTACCATAACCTTCCTAGTTAGGACCATGAGATGGGGACCAAGTTTTCAAAAACATGAGCCTATGGTGGACAGTTCCCATTCAAATCACAATACCTGGCTATAACATTTTGAGACAAAGAGAGTGATAGAAGTGATTTCTTCTCCAGTGTTGACCTGTAGTGAAGGTGGAGTCCGTGCTATGTCAATGTTACCGATTTTAAGGTTTGTGACTATTTGCCAATTACCCTTTTGGTAGGCATCCCAGTCTCTTGATCAGGGCCTCTTGATTCCCATTTTGCATGGGGCTTTTCCTTCCATTTGTCCACTATGGAGCTGGTGCTGGGAGCTTGTGCTACTTGATACTTCTGGCTTCAGAACCTTTTTGCTTCTCTACACTTTTCTGAACACCAGCTTGGTCATGTACTCTTATTCTTCTTCTTCTTCTTCTTCTTCTTTTTTTTTTTTTTGGTTTGCTTATATTTGTTTTATTGAGTCATGACCTCATTAAGCATAGCTGGCTTCAAAATCACTATGTACCTGGGGATGACCTTTAACTCCTGACCTTCCTATCTCCATTTCAGAAGTGCCAGTATTAAGGATGTGTTTCCATACTTCAACTTTGACCTTGACTCTTTTCACTCACTATGTGAGTATAGCAGCTTCTAATCTTCCAATTTATTCCCATATTTCATCTTTTCTTATGCCTAGATTGTAATTATTCAATAGTGACAAAAATATGTTTTGTTATCCTCCCATTTGCCCCACTTTTGGGCCAAACATATTTGGAGGGTCACTGAGAATATGGTAATTGACACATGACACAGGAAATCCTCTGAAGAGTCAGAACTTCAGATTCAATGGCTAACTGTGTTTATACTCTGGATATGTGGAACATTTCCGTTATTCAGAGAAGCCAAGCTCTACAAAAGTAAGAAATTTGAGAAATATAACCCTATACATCTTCCTTTCTGTATTGTCATTTCCCATCCTTTTGCTGTAGGGAAAGCACTCCCCTCCAGTTTCAGGCCTGAAAATTTGGTTAGGCATTTTGCACAAAGGTGAGATATTATGCTCATTCTTTATCTTTTTATAAAGGTTTGTTTTTGTTTATTTATTAGAGACAAAGAGAGGGAAAAGCAGACAGAGGGAGAGAGAGAATGGGCACACCAAGGCCTCTAGCCACTGCAAACAAATCTCCAGGCACATGTGCTACCTTGTGAATCTGGGACCTGGAGAATCAAACCTGGGTCCTTAGTGTTCGCAGGCAAGCACCTTAACCACTAAGCCATATCTCCAGCCCCTATTATGTTCTTACCTTGTCTTCTTACATGAAGTATAGCAGACTGTACATATTTCTTTCTTTGTATTTTCATTCGATAGCTGTCTTGGAGAAAAATCCCTCCCATTTCTTATAGATTTTCATTAATCTTTTTTTTATAGTTGCATCTGACACATTTATTAAACCATTAACAATTATGTAGGCTTTTATTTGGTATGGGCTTTTAACAGAGGTACAGAATTTGATATTAGAACTAATCTCTCAGTAAATATCTTCGGTGTATGCATTTTTATGCTCAGTGGTCATGTACATCATAATTGCCAGAAGTATGATTGAGCTTGTTGTGCCCAATTGTTAAGATCATACATAATTGTGTTAGATACTTATATTTTTCATCTAAGTCTTTTACTAGTTTTCATTTCTACTAGCAATGAATGAGAGTGGCTAATTTTTCTCACAGCCTCACTAGCAGAAGTTATTCCCTACCATTTAAAACTTTTGCCTATATGCCTGCAACTGAATTGGAGCTCACTAGAATTTTAATTTTAATTGCCAGTAAATTTTGGCATTATATCATTTGTATGAGTACTCTTTTAATTTAACTATATTTTAGTTAGATTAAAGAATTTTAGATATTATTATGACATATCCAGCATAATGTATTTTAATTGATTATCCTTCTACTCTGTCCCGTTGTTCACTATCCTCCTTGTGTCTTCCCACCTTTTTCTGTTGACATATCACGTGTTTCCTTTCACCATACTCCCACCCTTTTCTTCTCATCTCTTAATACCAGTTCTTGGTCACTGTGGTAGTTTGAATATGAAGTGTCCTCCATGGAATCACATGTTTTAATACCTCAGTTAGTGGAGCTGTTTGGGAAGGTTGCCAAATCTTTAGGACAGTGAGCCTTGCTGGAAGAAGTGTGTCCTTTGGGTGGGAATTTATAGTTAGTCCCACTTGCTGCTGTCTTTCTCTCTCTACCTCCTCCCCACTGATGTGGTGATATGGTTGCTGGCTTTCAGTTCCTATCACACTTTCTCCATGATAGACTCTACTCTCTGACCCTATAAGATGAAATATATCTTTTCCTTATCAAAGTTGCTCTGGCTATAGATTACCATCATTAATTATAAGCTAACTGCTCTGAACTGGTACAGTTAGAAAGACACTTGGAGGGCAAGTCCCATTAAAGTCTCAAGATAGAAAGATTTTTAATTTGTTTGAAAGACAAAGGCCTGATAGAAGATTGCTGAAAGTACTCTTTGCTTCTCATTGTCACCATATAGCAGCTGCCACACCTGTGGTCTGCGACCAGTCTTCATCCCAACATTGTAGTAGAATGTGGTAGTATCCTCCATGTGGCACTGATTTTGGAAGAATAAAAGATGCTAAATGTCTTACTACTATATTTTACATGTCTGTCTTACCCCAAAGGATTTCCATGCCACCTTTATTACATACTATATTCCATTCCCTTCTCATTCTGGGTCTTGTGCTGTCATTTGACTGTTTTTCTGTTTTTGCACCAATGAAATGTAGTTGTTACAGATTTTAATTTTAATGTGTGGGAATATGTGATATATAAGTGTGCTTCATGTGTGTAGATGCATATTCACATGTGTATGCTTTGTGGAAGCCACAGGACAATCTTGAGTGTGTTCCTTGGTAATTTTACCCATTCTTTTTTTTTTTCACTTTTGAGACAGGGTCTCTCATGGGCCTGAATATTACCAGATAGGTCAGACTAGGTGAACAGCAAGCCTCAGATCCACCGATGACTGTCTTCCATGCACTGAGATTACATGTGTATACCAAAACACCTGACACTTTTATGTGGTTTCTAGGGATTGAACTCAGGAAATTATGCTTACTAAAACACTTAATGGACTGAGCTATCTTCCTAGCGCCCTAAATTTTATATTTCTTTTACTTATCTAATATCATAAGTCCCCTCTTATGTATCTTTCTTTTTAATTATTTAATTGCTATTTGTACACCTATTTTATATAGGAAATTTAGAGTAAAGTTGTCTAACTCCATAGAATGTTTGTAGGTATTCTTTTTATATATTAAGTATATATTTTGTATGGGCATATAAAAGTATGGAATGCTTCACAAACTTGCATGTCCTCCTTGCAAAGGGCCCATGCTAATCTTCTCTGTATCATTCCAATTTTAACATATGTGCTGCAGAAGTGAGCACTCTAGGTATTTTTGAAATTAAATTAAATTTATACACTACATTAGGGAGAGTAGTCACTATATGTTGGCTGTGTGTATGTGGGTGAGGTGTGTGTGCATGAGTGTTTTTGTTTCTATGTGTACTGGCAGAATGGTGTGCACATGTGTATATGTATGGATTGATGCCAGAGCTTCAGGTTGTCTGTCTTCCCTGAATATATGGCTTGCAGATTCAGTTAGCCAGAAAACTCCAGTGCTCTTTGTACCTTCATTCACCCAAGGTTTGGACTGTAGAACTTCATTTTTGCAATGGTAGCAGGGAATCAGAACTCAAGACCACATGCCAGAGTGGCAAGAACTTTACCCACTGAGCCGTTTTCCCTGATATATTTGATGTGGAATTTGTTAGAGAAAAATCAACGTGGGCTAGAATTTTTTCAGGTTCCTTAAATTGGATACTGGATCCCTTGTTAAACTAGATTTCAGGCACATCCTCTGCTGATCTTTTGAACTAAGTTACATGTATGTTCATAGATTTCCCCAGGAACATGCTGACCTTATAAAGTGGTGTAAACATCAAATTCTGGAACATTCTTCCATAGTGATTTGGAACAACTTGTGAAACCATCCCCTGTGCTTCCTGAAACCATAAAATTGCTTTGAATACAGTTTGACTTTTTTGAGATGGAGAGAGTATCAGTCCTTGGCAAAGGGTATGTAATTAACCTTTCTTGCCTTTTAATGCACACAAGTAGTCCATGTTTTAAAACTGTGGAACATATTTTGAGGCCTGTTTGAATATTACATATCTCCAGATATTGCAATTCTAAAAAACTCAAGAAAATATAATTCTTCATTCTTGAATAGTGTGTTTTGGTCTCAGCAAGTTTTCCTGCCCAGGGACAATCAATGTCTTAGTGCCTCTTAGTGTTTGACTGCTTAAACAAAGTCCCATAAATTTAGTAAGTAACAAGCAAAGGTCATTTTGTTTTTGATTATTTTTCCTTAGAATTGTACTTTGTTTTGGTCATTTTCTGTGGTATTGCATTGTTATTAGAAAATATCTGGCATTATTGTTCTATGTCTGTTATTCAGTACTGTCCAGACTGTTTAGCCATTTTTGTGGTTTTGGAGGTGGAAAGGAAAATTATGAATGTTTTGATTGTCTGTTTCTTTTACAGCTTAGGAGATTGTTATTTCCCCTTTGGTTCCCTTCCCCATAATCACAAGAATTCTCTGATAATGCTGCTGGCATCCTCTTTGCAGTTATGGTTTCCACTAAAGCTTTGTTTCAAGACTGCACTTTTATTAATTTAATTAAAATTTACTTTATGTTTATTTATCTATTTTAATGAGAAAGAGGGAGAGAGAGATAGAGAGAGAATGGGTGTGCCAGGGCCTCTAGACACTGCAAATGAACTCCAGACACATGTGCCCCCCTGTGCATCTGGCTAATGTGGGTCCTGGAGAATCAAACCTGGGTCCTTTGGTTTGCAGGCAAATGCCTTAACTGCAAAGCCATCCCTCCTGCCCTAAGTTCTTTTAAAAAATATTGAGAACTTTAATATGTGAACACATTGCAAATTTGTTTTATTCCCATCATTTTATACTCATATGTATCCTCTCACCTGCTCCATTACCTCAGTGGGGGTATTGGTAATATCTGCAGTGTCCTGTGGTGGAAACAATGCCTCAGATTATATTTTTCCATCATGTAGCTTTTACTTCTCTATCTTCCCACCTGTTCTTCAATGCTTGATGAGCATTGTAGGTTGTGTTATTATTCTCCTTTAATGTTGATTTCTCAGAAGACTCTAATTTTCTGTTTTGATGAGTTTAATGTATCCTTAGTTTCTACTACCATCTCCCTAAAGGAGGTTCTCTGGCTAGTCATCAGAGCAGAACTCATATTCAAGTCACCACTTATGTAGTATTTTCTTTGTCCCTACACATGGGCTACTCACAGTCATGGAAAACTTCATCTGGGGCAGGCAGCTCTCCTTAGCAGCCATCCACCATTCCAGCATCTCTACTTGGTCTCCACTGCAACCCATGGACCATCTTCATGGCTCCATAGGGTCTCCATGCAGGCAATTCAGCAAACCTGCTCCACATTGGCCATGGCCATTTCCAAAATACAAAACCATGTTGCAAATTCAATGACCCTCTCTTTCCTGAATTTCTTATACTCCATAATACTAGGTGGGGTGCCAATTTGTTAATCCAGTGGGGAATAAAGAAGACTTTGAAGTACAGGATACTTCTTCAGCATTCAGACCCCTTCAAAAGACTGCATATTTTTTTTTCTCATTCCGATGCAGTTTAGCTAGTCCAATCTTAATGATTGTAATCTCTCCATTGCAGCTAAACAGGCAGCAGTTTCACTCAAAGATTTCATTTTGTCTGTGCCATATCCCTCTGCTCACATAATCCCATTTATATGCAATGCATCCCTGCACAAATCTCAGGACACAGGTATAACAGCAAGCCTCTCACACGGACCAGTCCAGGCAAAGCTCTTTCTCACCCTCATAAGCCAAACCTCACAGTATTTAATTCCTACTGGATTCAGGTGTTTCAACTCTGACCAGAATTTTCCATTAAGCTGTACTTACAACATTGCAAGGTGTCTCTTCAGCCAAGGTTTCAAATCCGTCCACATTCCTCTTGAAAATTAGCTCCAAAAGGCCAGTGGGCACACATTTATGTTTCTAGTAGCAACTGTCCCATTGCTCTGGTTACAACTTTGCTGTTGCAATCAGGTTCTCATTACTGACTGGCAAAAGCCTACCAAGAACAGCTTGTGGGAAAACCAAAGGTTTATTTTGGCTTACAGACTCAAGAGGAAGCTCCATGATGACAGAGGAAAATGATGGCATGCACATAGGGTGTACATCACCTCCTGGCCAACATCAGACAGACAACATCAGCAGGAGAGTGTGTCAAAACACAGGCAAGGTGAAATTGGCTGTAATACCTACAAGCCTGCCCCCAACAGTACACTCCATCCAGGATGCAGGTGTTAATCCCCAAATCTTCATCAGCAGGAAACCTAGCACTCAGAGCCCCTGAGTTTATGGGGACCACCTGAATCAAACCACCACACCTACCTACTAACCTTCTTTGTTCTCCCTTTCCTATCTCCTGCCATTGAGCATCTATTTTTGCTTTACTGTTCTCTTTTATATATTGATGACTTTTTCTTTTTCTCTATTCCATCATCCATGGCGTCCTGGGAGTGGCCCAATATTATGCTGGTCTTGTGCAAACAGTGACAACTACTGTGAGGTCATGAATACATTGTCAACTTTATGTCTGGGAGATGGCATTCTAAACTACTTTTCCCCATCCTTTGGTTCTTACATTTTTTCCCCACACTTTTTCCTCTGTAGTCCATAAGCCATTGAAGGATATGATAGAGATGTCCTATTAATTGCTGAAATCTCAAATATCACTTCTTCTCACTATTTTGATGAGTTTTGAGTCACCTCAGCAGTTACCATCATTTAAATAGAGAGACTTCTCTAAGTAAAAGTGAGAGCAAACTAATACATATGCATAGACATAAGTATTTAGCAGGCAATTTGGTACATATAATATATCCATGTAGTCAAACAACAGTAGATTTTGCTGCCTAGGATTTGTGCATCTCCAAGCCATAGGTTTGTGACCAGGTTTTCAGTATCAGACATAAATTTCCTCCAATGGAGTGGGCCTAAAAGCCAGTGAGAATAGTTGATTACCCCATGATAGATGTGTCACTCATGCACTATTAAGCACACCTTGCCTGATTTGCCAATTGTGTGGCTTGTAGAGTCCACTGCTGGTTAAGCATGTGCCCCATCAGGCTGTATAGCTCTTTGTACAATTGATAGTCAGGAAAGAAGAGGTGTCCAGATCAGCTGAGGCATGATTTCTTAGTGTCTTGAAACTAAATCATGTGGTGCCCTCACCACTAGAATCTTACCATCTAGGTCTGGTAGATAACCGAGAAACTTGTCAACAGTCTGTATTGTTTGGGGGACCTTTGGTATCTTATTGACGAACATCTCAATGGAAGGTATCCTATCACTGGCTTCAGGCTATAGTGCTTATACCCCTGCAGGGTACTTCTCCTCCAGTTCTCTCTTTGTTAGCAAACACACACACACACACACACACACACACACACAAAACAAAGAAGTGTGTTTTCATATGGATTACTTATAACTTCTTTAGTTTTGATTTACCTTCCTCCCACTCCTTCCTCTCCTCTATTTATTACTTCAGAACCCACTTAGACCATTCCATTTCCAGTATTCTTTCCTTCTAATTAATTATCTACTGTCTTTTTCTTTAAGTCCTCCCTTCCCCTTCCACCCTCATGGCTTCTTTCTAGTATCTTGGCCGCTACTATTGACTCTTATTCCAATTCACACACAAATCTAAAAATTTGAACGCAAGTCCCTAATTTGAGGGACAAAATGTGGCATGTGACATTCTGAGCCTGGGTTTCCTCATTTAGTATAGCCTTTTCCTGATGCACACTTTTTCCTATAAATTTCATATTTCTTTACAGCTGTACAAAATTTTATTATGCATATATACATGTTTATAATACATTCATTAAGTGGGCATCTAGGCTGATTTCATTTTCTAGCTTTTTTGAACAGAGAAGCACTAAACACTTATTAGTATGTTCCTCAGTAGTAAAGTGTATAGAGTTTGAGGCTATATGTCCAGCATTATTGTAGCCTGATCATATGCTAGATCTAGTTTCAGCTGCCTCGGAAACTGCCAAACTGATTTATCTAATTGCTGTAACATTTTATTCTAATTATTTATTTTAGAAAAAGAGAGCAAAACAGAAAGAGAGAGAGAGAATGTCCGCACCAGGGCCTTCAGCCACTATAAGTGAACTCCAGGCATATGGGCCACCTTATGCATCTGCCTTATGTGGGTCCTGGGGAATTGAACCTGATTCCTTTGACTTTGCAGGCAAGCTCCTTAACCATTAAGCCATCACTCCAGCCTCTTTTTGTTTTTTTTTTTTTAATTTAATTTAATTTAATTTAATTTAATTTTATTTTATTTTATTTTATTTTATTTTATTTTATTTTATTGTCTATACCATTTTAAAGGCCCATCAACAATGAATAAGTGTACCTCTTTTGCCACAACTTCATCAGCATTTGTTGTCATTAGATTTCTGGATGATAGCTATTCTGACTGGATTAAGGTGGAACTTCAAAGTGATTTTAATTTGCGTTACTCTGATGATGAAGGATATTGGACCTTTTTTTTTTTTACTTACTGATCATTCATATTTTTTGAGAACTCTATTTATCTCTATAGCCCAGTTTGGATTGGGTTATTTTACTTTTTATTTATTTATTTTTATATCGTAGAAATAAGTTATCATTTTTTCCAATTTTGTAGGCTGTCACTTTACTTGATTAACAATCCTGTGCTGTACAACAGCTACTTGTAGCCCTTTTATTTTGTCTCTTTTCTCATTGCACTTTCAGCACTATATTGAATAATAATCAAATAAGTGGATACCCTTCTTCCTGACTGCACTTTTAAATAGTCTCTCTCCAGCATTTGATGACACTCATTTATTTGTTAGCACATATTAATTGTTCCATCATAACAAGATTCACTGATATACCCATACATGCATATAGTGTTTGCACACATTTGATCATATCAAAATCTGCTTTTTTTCCATCTTGATACCCTTTGATATAGAAATCACTATTTTATTTTCATGTTAACTGCCTTTTAGTCTGCATATATGAAAGAGGACATGCAGATTTAAATTGGGCATTTTATTAGTATCCATTCCATTCGGTGTATCCTCTTGCTTTACCTTTAGAACACATTTATGATTTCTTTGAGTCTTGGCCTTAATGGAACCAGTATTTTTGCATGGTGTGTGTGTGTGTGTGTGTGTGTGTGTGTGTGTGTGTGTGCGCGTGCGCGCATGTGTATATGTGTGTGTATACTATGTGTGATGTGTGTGGACCTATACTTTATGCATGTGTGAGTACAGATGAACATGTCTCATGCGCATGTATGTGGAGGTCAGAGGAGAATATTAACTTTTATCTTCTCTCTTCTGAAATTGTTTGCTTAAGCAGAGTCTGTCTGAATTCAGAGCTTCCATTTTCAGTCAGCAAGCCCCAGAGAGATTCTTATTTCCCCCACCCTCTCCAGGACTGGAGCTCCATGCAGGCATGCCCTTGCCTAGCTTTCCACATGGTGGCTGGAAATCAAATGTAGCTCTTCTCAGGTACTCATACTTGCAAAGCAAGCACACTTAGCCACTGTTTGGCTTATAATTCTACATTAAGTTTAATATCATACCAATCTTCCTTCATGAGTATCTCTTATAGTGTTGGTCTGTCTTCACCTGCTTCAAAGCATGGTGGTGGTCATGTGACATATCATATGCTGGTATTCTTTACCTCTTTGCCCAGACATATTTTGATATTTTGGTACGGTTTTGAAGACAATGAAGAGGACACAGATTTTGTGTTAGATTACCTTTATTCTTCTTGATTAGTTGAATTCTTTATAAAGAAAATTTTGGCAGCCAAGGAAATAGGTGAGTATCATTGTTTTTTCCTTACTTAATTCTACTTCCTCATGCCATTTTATCATATGTAGAGACACTTATACATCAAAGTCAATTTCAAGAGTATGCTGATAGTAGAGTTGTACATAAATAATTGGCTGATTCACAGCATATTTATTGTGTAAATATTTACTACATTGCTAAAATTGGTGGCAAAAATACTCTGAATATCTTGTAAGGAATTCTTAATGTTTCTTACCATGGTATAGATTTCTGACGATGGAAGGAAAGGAGCCAGAAACACTAATAGAACTTGCTGCACACTGTCTACTGGGCAATGAACCTGCAACAATTGATGCCCTTGGGGAGATCCCAAGAGAACTTTATATGCCATTGTTCAAGGCTGCCCTCAGGGGTGGTCATACGAAGACACTAACAGCCATGGTAAAATTTTGGCCTTTTCTCTGTCTCCATATTGGGAAATTAAGTGTACCGGAGCCACGCTGTGATGTCTTAAAAGCTATGATTGATGGTCTTCAGGTCTTTTCTGCACAGAACTTTGATTCTCGGTAAGACTGTGTATGAAAGAGACGTGGTGAGACAGTAGAACATTATGAAGGAGCATACCAATCTCTCCGAAGTAGTTAAGCATGATTACTGAAGAAGTATGAGATTATTAGCTAACACTTGGGGTCATTTTGAAGGCAGCTGATGTACAGTGTAGATTATGAAATATAAATGAATTAGGCTGCACTAAATGGATTTGCGTATTTGGTAGCAAAACATAGAAGAAAGACATGAGACTAAATTGGAGAATAGAGGATAGAAAAATAACAAAGGATGTTGACTTTGCATGGACAAATTGCCAAGTGGTTAGCATAATGTGTACAGAGCAAGGATTAGGGAAAGTTTCCCTGCATGTCATCCCAATGCCGCTGGATTACATTAAGGCTTGTGCCCTCACAGGTGTGTTATCTCTTCTTTTCCCCACAGGAGGCCAAAACTGAGGATCCTAGATTTAAGGCAAGATGTTGGCTGCAGGACAACGTGTCCTGAGATGATTACCAGGGCCTCTAAGTGCTTCCATTCTTGTGCTTTCTCGGAACACTCTATTCTGAAAGTAGAAGCCCAGCATAGTATTGCCACCTCAGAGACTGAGACACAGTCAGTAAGGCAGGGTATGGAATTACTAGTGGACCTTTCCCTTGATGGTTCTTTGAAGAAAAATGACTTCAATACATTGCTTTTTAGTAAAGTTCAGCAGAGCTTAGGGTTGCTACATCTCTGTTGTCGAGATCTGAAAATTGATACACCATCTTACTACAAAAGTACAGTAGAATTTCTGGATCTGGTTTGCATTGATCACCTGGCAGTTGAGCATGCTTCTCTGAGTGAAGTTACAACACTTTTATCTGAAATGGTCCAACTGTACAGTCTTAGTTTGTCTAAAATCACTTGCAAATCTCTGAAAGGGAAAATCTTCAGAACTTTTATCATGCATCTTGCACGAATGAACCACCTCAAAGAATTTAACTTCTCTTCAACTTGTCTGACAAATAAACTTGCAAACATTATCAGGTAAGGGTTTCAGAAACACATCTGTGTTTCCTAAACATGGTTATTAATTCAAAACAGAAATCATTCTCGGGCAATGCTTGGCTTCTTAATACACTTTGCTCCTTCTACTCAAGCATGTGTGATGCTGGAAGCTTAAAACTATCCAGCCCCAAAGTGAATCCTGTCACATATTGCTTGGACAGAACTATGAAAATAGCTAGTCAATCATGTACAAACCCTATGATGTGTCTATAAATATATTTGTGAAAAAAATGAGTCTGTCATTCTACAGAAGAAATAGAGAACTTGAGACAGAGAAATCCTTCATGCTGAAGCAGTGATGCATATATTCATGGTCTAATATCCATAGTGCAAAATGTCAGCCAATTATCCTCATGTAAGATTCACCAAGGTTCAGGACATGAATGTAGAGATTGTCATTTAGAGATGGGTCCAACTAATTTCATTTGGAAGCTGTATGTGTTGAGTCTACAACAGTTAGGTGATCTAGATGTACAATGTGTTCTTGACTTAATATTTCTCATAATCATCTTTATTTTAATTTTTTAAATTTTTTTAAAATTTTTTATTTATTTATTTGAGAGCGACAGACACAGAGAGAAAGACAGATAGAGAGAGAGAGAGAGAATGGGTGCGGCAGGGCTTCCAGCCTCTGCAAATGAACTCTAGACGCATGTGCCCCCTTGTGCATCTGGCTAATGTGGGACCTGGGGAACTGAGCCTTGAATCGGGGTCCTTAGGCTTCACAGGCAAGTGCTTAACCACTAAGCCATCTCTCCAGCCCTCATAATCATCTTTAGAAGTATATTGTATGAGTTTTAAAATTGAAAAGCAATATTTGAGCAGAAAAGTAACTTTCTCTAAGTCACAAGTCTAGTAAGTGAATTAAAATGCTTTGTGGACTACTATTGTAATATATGTATAAAATAGTTTATTTCAGATTCATAGACATGCATACCTTCCCTCTTATAATCATCTTTCTTCAAATATATCATTGTATTTTCTTTCAACAGAGGCCTGCCACCTGATCTTGATTTCCTGTATCTGACTTTCTGTGAACTGTCACACAAAGACTTCAAAATTCTGTCCCAGAGCCCTCATGCCAAACATCTAAAGCTATTGAATCTCAGTAACAACCCCATGTATTTTGAAGATTTTGAGCCGTTGAAAACTCTTCTAGAGAATCTTTCAGGTACCCTACAACATCTAGAGATAAATCATTGTTTGTTAACAGATTCTACAATCACTGATCTCCTCCCAGCCCTAAGCCACTGTACCCAACTCCGACATTTCAGCTTTACCTCTAACCCCATCACAACTTCCATGGTCATCATGATTTTGAAGAAGTTGACACCCTTGATGGAGCTGAAAGATGTATACTATCCTATCCCTATCGATTGCTATTATGGATGGTATTTTCAAGGCCATATAGATCAACAGAAGCTAGGTGACTTACATTCACAAGTGAAAACAGTGCTTAAAGTTGCAGGGAGGGAAGATATGAAATGTGTGACTTATATTGACAATTCTCATGAACCAATACCATTTCAACACTGACATGTGGCCCTTTGAGCACTCAGTTCTCTTTCAAAAACCAAAAAGACACCAAGAATGTAATTTTCCTGTTCCTAAAACAGAGAATTTAACATGTTTATGAAAATATACCTCGAATAATAAAATGGAAGACTTTGAAAAGTCTTGTTGGCAAATATCCAATGTTCTCAGTGTCATTATTCACACACACACACACACACACAAACACACACACTCACACACACTCACACACAATATAATGTGATGACCAAGTGGCAGAGCACCACTGACTGATTTACTTTTGGCCCTCTGAAATAAGTTAGGACATTCACAAACTTTCATTAATGTGTTATTGGAGTGGGTGGTGAATCTTGAAGCAAATGCTTTATTCCCTAATTTCCTTTAAGGTTGTCATATATAAGGGTGTGTTCAATTGCTTTTGAAAATCCATCTGCAATAAATAGTGTGGGGAGAGAAAGTATGCCTACTACCCACTGATGTCTTCAATTATTTTTTACTTGCTCTGGAATAGGTTTTTTACTCCTGTGGCTGAGTTCTTTATTTTATTCACATTAACCAAATTTGTGGTGTTATTCTAGGAGCTAATAATGAAAAAAAGAACTGAGGCATGTTTCCAACCTTTTCCCCCTGTGGCTTATTTGTCCCTTGATTGTTTCTCAGGATAATTTTGAAAATTATTTAACCCCTTTATTATCAAAGTTTATTTTCAATTTTCTCTTTATATGCTCTGTTGCTTATAAAGTGAAATCCATATTATTGGATATTGCTGCCACACTCATGTCATGGTTTACCTTCCAAGAGAGGTTTTCATTGACTGTGTTACTCTCCTTTCTGTAATTGTGAAAAATACCTTATTCGACTTATAATGAGCAAGGGAATATGTTGTGTCACACTTTCTGATGTTTCTGATGGTTATTTGTTGTCATAACCTTGAACTTATGGCAAGGAAGAATATGGTAGAAAGTCATGAAAGAAGTAGGGATTCACAACTCATAGACCCACAACCATCTCACAAAGCAAATTGCATTCAGCTAACATTAAAGGTCCCCACAATCTTTACCAACTTTAACACCACGCAAAAGTTTCAATTCCTACTTGAGATTTAAGAGTGCCTCAAAACTATGAGCCCCGAGTGATTAAACCATAAGTTATTATTTCTACCACAAAATGGCACAGAGTAAACATTTACTTTGTAAAAAGACATAACAAGGAGAGACTAGACCAATGCAAGTAATAATCACCATGTAAATATCAAACATCTGCAGTTCAAGTCCAACAACCATAATTAGTGACAGATGTCTCTGGATTCCAATTCCATCTCTCCAGATGGCAGCCATTCCTCAGTCCTGGTGCATCCACAAACATCTTTGGGTCTTCACTGAAAACAATGGTTTTACATGCTACAGATCCAGCAGTGCCTTCATCAACCATGTGGCCCTTCATGTTCAGCTTCCCTGAGGTTTTATGCTTCCAAAATCAGCACCAAGTATGCTGTACAGTCAAGTTTATAAATATAGGGAGAGGAATAAAGCTTGATCTGGGAGAGCTTAAGTTTTTCCTGCAAGTCACCTCCTTGTAAAATAATTTGCATTCTTATTATTTGACCATTTTATGGGTAGATTTTACTCTCAGACATCTTTTCCATTGTCCCAATGCAAAAGACTTGGGCAGCCCTTAATGGTGATGTTAAACAATTGCAGCTTCAGTAACACAAATCAGTCTCTGCCAGTAACTTTAAACTGGTTTGAATTTTTCTTTGATAAATTGAAAATTTTATATCTTTTATTAAAAATATTATTCATTTATTTGAGAGACAGAGAGTAAATGGACATGCCAGTGCTTTCAGCCATTGCAAATGAACTCCAGAGGCATGTACCATCTTGGGCATTGGGTTTAGGAGGGTCCTGGTGAATCAAACCTGTGTCCTTTGGCTTGGCAGACAAGCACTTAAACTGCTAAACCATACCTCCAGTCCCACACTTTTTATACCTTTTTATTCTATACCTTCAACCAACTGCACATGTCCATGACTTTTATATTCAGCCTTGACCAAACTCTCTGAGTATGGGCAGAAAAATTCAGCCAGACATTTTACTAGTAGCACAGTTCCAACAAAGTTCTCTCCCTCTTTAAAAGCTCATAAGCCAGGCTGGAGAGATGACTTAGTGGCAAAGACATTTGCTCACAAAGCCAAAGGACCCAGGTTCAATTCTCTAGCACCCATGTGAAGCTAGATGAGCAAGGTGGGGCATGTATGTGGAGTTTGTTTATAATGGTTAGAGGCCCTGGCCTAGCCATACCCATTCTCTCTCTTCTCTCTCTCTCTCTCTCCACACACACACACACATATATATATATATATATATATATCCTATTTCTCAAATAAATAAATAATATTTAAAGAAGTTCAAAAACAAAGTTTTCAGCCCACAGTTCTCTCCATATTTATATTTTTATTTTTATTCTCTCACCATAATCTCTGCTTCTAGCACTATAATACTTCTCATATCCTAAATACCAAATCCTTTCACATTCCTCCTGCACAGAGCTCCAAAAGTCATGGTCAGATTCATCACAGCAATGACTCCACTGCTAGTGTTAATTTTACTGTTGCAGTTACTTTTGTGTTGCTGGATAAACATCTGACTAGAAACAGCTTATATGAGGAAAGGGTTTATGTCAGTCTTACAGAATCCAGAGGAAATACCAGCAAAGGCATAAAAGCTGAATCACTTCCATAGACTCAAGGAAAGATGTATCACCAAACAGCCAGAAAACACAACAGCCAGACCTGAAACTGCCAGAGCACAAATTTCTTTGAACACAACATAGGGCTGGACCTGAGATCTGCCCCCCTGTGACACTCTTCTTTACCAGCAATGGTGTGCCAGTTGGAGACTCAAGTATATAGGCCAATCTTAATCAAAAACCCCTGAGTGTATGGAGCCATTAATTCAAACCACCACATTTACTTATATTGTTACTATGTTGAACTAGTGATTTACTTCGTTTCAAAGGCATAGTGAAAATATAAAAATTAGTAAACTAGGCATGGTGGTGCATGTCTTTAATCCCAGCACTTAGGATACAGAGGTAGTAGAAGGATCACTGTGAGTTCGAAGCTAGTGTGGGACTATATAGTGAATCCATGTCAGCCTGGGCTATAGCAAAACCCTATCTTAAAAAAGCAAAAATAACCCATGTTGACATGTCAATAATACTAAACTACAATAAATGACAAAAATAACTGAAATGATTCTCATTTGTGAATAGTGGGTTTTTTGGCTGAGATATTTTAGATTATATTTGAAAGATGTAGTAAGATAGAAAAAAGTACCAAAATTGATAGTACATTTCTATTGTTTCCATGTTGAAATGATCACATTCTGGAATTCAGAGTGACTTGGTGTTGCAGTCAAGTTTGCATTGCTGGCAGAAAGCATCCTATCAAGAGAAGCATGTTGGAAAATAAAAGAAAAGGTTTACTTTGGCTTATAGAATCAAGGGAAAGCACCATGATTGCAGGGGATAACAATGGCATGAGCAGAGGATGGACATCACCTCCTGGTCAACATCAGGTGGATAGCAGCAACAGGAGTGTTTGCCAAACAATGGCAAGAGGAAGCTAGCAATAATACCCACAAGACTGTCGACAACAATACACAATCTCTAGTCGGCATTAATTCCAAATTGCCATCACCTGAGACTCTGGCATTCAGAACACCTAAGTTTATGGGGGATGCCTGAATCAAACCACCATATTCTTCCCCTGATCCCCATGAACTGATGACCATACATGATGTAAAATGAAATGCATCCAGTCCAACCTTAAAGGTCCCCATAGATTTTATCAATCCTAATAATGTTCAAATATTCCCATAATCCAAGGTCTTTTAAGTGAGCCATAATAAGCAAAAAAATCCTCAAAAAAGCTATAATGGCACAGAATAAACACACTACAAAGGATGACATTGGCCATAGCAAAGAAATATTGAATCAATTCAAGATTTAAAACAGGTCAAACATCAAATACTGTAACTACAAGTCCAATCACCATGTCTGATAATTCTAACCAGCAACAAGTCTCTGGAATTACAACCCATCCTTCCAGCTAGGCTACTCACAGTCATGGAGAACTTCATCCAGGGTTGGCATCTCACCTTAGCAGCTGTCATGTCATCCTGGCATCTTCACTGTCTCTCCACTGCAAATCATGGTCCATCCTTAGGTTGCCGCCGGGTCTCCATGCAGGCAATCCAGCAAAACTGCTTCACACTGCCCATTGCTGTTTCCAAAACATAAGACCATGCTGCACATTCAATGACTGTCCCTTTCCTGCATTTCTTATACTCCACAATACCAGACGGGGTGTCAATTTGTTAAACAGGGGGAATAAAGGAGACTTTGAAGAACAGGACACTCCTTCAGTATTCAGACCCCTTTAGAAGAGTCTACATTCTTCCTGTTGTCCCAATGCAGGTCAGCTGGCCCAATCTCAAAAATTTCTAATCTCTCATATAATTGCAGCATATTGGGCAGAAATTTCAGCCCAAAGATTTGATTTCTGTGCCATATCCCTTGCTAACACCAGTCTATTTCTAAACAATGCAACCCTGCGTAAGTTCTCAGGGCATGGACATAAGAGCAAACTCTCACACAAACTACTTCTAGGCCAGTCCAAGAAAACTACACACTTCATAGTTCTTACTGCATTTAGGTCTTGCAACTCTGACCAGATTAGTTGATCAAGCTGTACTTATAGCACTGCAAGGCATCTCTTAGGCCACAATTCCAAATTCATCCACATCCCCCTAAAAAAAATTTCCAAAAGGCCAAAGCCACAAGGTCAGGTTTTTAGCACCAACAATCAAATTCCTCTGGTACCAAATTTACTGTTGCAGTCAGGTTTGAACTGATGGGAGGAAACACCCAACCATGGATGGGGGGAGGGGAAATGTTATTTTGGCTTATAGACTAGAGGGGTAACTCCATGGTGGCAGGGAAAAACGCTGACATGAGCAGCATGAGCAGAGGGTGGAAATCACCTCGTGCCCAATGCCAGGTAGACAACAGCAACAGGACTATGTGCCAAACACTGGCAAAAGGAGGCTGGCTATAACACCCATAAGCCCAAACCCAACAATGCACTGCCTCACGGAGGCTTTAGTTCCCAACTGCCATCAGCTGGGGATCTAGCACTCAGAATTCCTAAGTTTATGCGGGACACGTGAATCAAATCACCACACTTGGTAAACTATATATTCGAATGTATCTAGATTTTGTTCCTAGTATTCACATTTTGATATGTTATTAAACTATATATTATAGACAATATTGATGGCTAAGTTTTCACATTATGAATAAAGTAAGAGGGACACCTTTTTGATGAGTCTATGATGATATTTATAGAAAAGATTAACAGAGTAGATGGCCACTGTGGTGGTCTATATGTAATTTATAAGAGTACTCGAGGCTTTTTTGCCTGGCTGTTTGTGCTACTCATTAGTACAGGCTTTTTATCTGGCTTCTATCACCACTCACTTGTGAGTGCATCTACCTTGCTTTGCCTATCTTTTGTGGATATTGAAGTAAGTTTCATCTGTCTTCTAATGTGGACTGAACACTATTGGTTCTCCAGGAATCCTGCAGGTCTACATTGATAGATTGGGACTGGTGAGTAGTACTTCCTTGTGGACTCATCAGTTAGCAGGTTCTCTGAGTATCAAGGCTGCATTTGGGCCTGAGGAATGAGATTCTACTGGCTTCCTCTATACCCCCCAAGCCTGAAGACAGCTATTAATGAACTACCTGTGTCCTATCCTATAAGCTTATCCAATAAAAATCCTCTTTGTAATTCATCTTTATTTTGTTGGTTCCATTCCTATAGACTAATACAATTTTAAAATGAAAATTAATGAGTAACACAGTTAAAACTTTTTATTGTCCTTAATTGCTTGTTTCTTTGCACATGTGCATGCATGCGTGTGTGTGTGTGTGTGTGTGTGTGCGCGTGTGTGTGTGTGTGTATGTGGACGTAGAAGCTATAGGACAGTCTTGTGTGTTTCCCAGGAATACTGACCATCTTTTGTCTGGGATATGGGCCAATATGGGACTAGAGCTCCCCAATTGTGTTAGACAAGTTTACAAGCAAGCCTAATGAATCAACCTTTCTTGACCTCTGGCAAACCACCTCACTCCTGCAATTTTGCATGGGTTCTAGGCATTGAACTCAGGTACTTTTCTTTTAGAGCAAGAACCTTTGATACTGAGCTCTATTGCCTAATCCTGATTCTGTATTTGGTGAAAAACAAACCAGGTTTTGATGACATATATATTGCAAATGGCCTCATGTAACAGTATATTTTAATAAAATTTATATAGAGAGATATAAAATTAAGGTGCAGTGTTTCTTTTTTTTTCTTTTTTTTTAAATTTTTTATTTATTTATTTGAGAGCGATAGACACAGAGAGAAAGACAGATAGCGGGAGAGAGACAGAATGGGCGCACCAGGGCTTTCAAGCCTCTGCAAACGAACTCCAGACGCGTGCCCCCCCTTGTGCATCTGGCTAACGTGGGACCTGGGGAACCGAGCCTCGAACCGGGGTCCTTAGGCTTCACAGGCAAGCGCTTAACCGCTAAGCCATCTCTCCAGCCCAAGGTGCAGTGTTTCTGTTACAACATGCTAATTTTAAAAAATACAGAATAGAAAATTATCTAATTATTCCTATTTTTCACATTGTTCATATTAGGAAATAATGCACATACTTTCAAAATGCCACTTATAAGCAACTGATTATTTATATATATGCTAACATAGCATCACTTTTTGGCACTGGACATTAAGTGAAATGTATTATAAGGTAAATTACTATGTTTAATTCCAAATTTTCTTTTGTTTTCTACTTTTTCAAATCTGGATCTTACTAATTATTATCTATGTAAGCTGGGATTCCTTATATTCTGAAGATTATATCAGATCAGTGTGCAGTAGAACCAAGATATTGAGAGGAGGGTGAAACTGGAATGAAATTGGAGTGCTTCCTCTCCTGCTTCCTCCCTGCCTTGGTGCCCTGGTCCTGCCAGTGCCTCCACAACCTGAAGTGAAATCTAGAGCACCCAATAGTGTCTTGATTAGGAATGCCATTGTCGTTGTACTGACAACATGAATGGCATGATTATAAATTCCTATCGAAAGACAGCCTTAATTCTTTGATTTCAGCAGATTTTAAAAGTAAGCTTAGTGACTTTTGCATTGTGTGATGGACATAATGACATTTAACTATGTCATATCCCAAAATGTGACTACTAATCAACAACCATGATCCTCTACTGCTATGTGGTAGGGCAGAAAACACAGACTGATGTAAATCCAGGAATTTTGTTTTTGTGCAAGAGGCTTGATGCTACAAGACAGATTATTTAGTTTTTTATCTTTATTTTTATTTTATTTTATTTTTGGTTTTTCGAGGTATGGCCTCACTCTGGCACAGGCTGACCCTGGAATTAACTCTGTAGTCTCAGGGTGGCCTTGAACTCATGGTGATCCTCCTACCTCTGCCTCCCAAGTGCTGGGATTCGTGCACCACCACACCCAGCATTGTTGTTTTATTGAGGTAAGGTCTCACGCTAGCCCAGGTCAACCTGGCACTCACTCTGTAGTCCAAGACTGGCCACAAACTCACAGCAGTCCTCCTACATATGCCTTCCCAGTGCTGGGTTTAAAGGCATGTACCACCATGACCAGAAACTAGTCATATGTATATATATATATAAAGTATATATATACATATATATACTTTTTTATTAAGTAGCAACTTTATATGGACATCATCATATGTTGGTACCATCACTTCCCTCCTCCCTGTCCCCACTCTACTTAGGGCTTTCTTTAGTGGGATTTCTGGTATTCACTATGGACTTATGGGTTATGACTTGTGAGAGCAGCTGTCAATCATTGTGGGGTGGGGACAATGTCTGGATATTCCCTCCTACCCTGTGGCTCTTATTTTCTTTATGCCCCCTCTTCTGCAAAATTCCTTGAGCCTTGGTGGATGTGCTTTAATTTTACATTAGTTTTGAGCAGTCATCAGCTTCTGGATTTCTGCTTTGGTACATTTTGAGTATCCTCAGTGTCTGCTTCCATAACCCTGGCCCAGGTTTGCAGGCATGGCACGGAAGCAGCACTCTTGTTTATCTTGTCAGTTCCTCTGTGGTTTCACATTGGCCCTAGCTGCTGTGTGATGGGTGGTTCATCTCCTGTCAGGGAGTCAGCTGCACTTGTGTTGTTGATAGAGTGTTTTTGTCTTCCATTCTTGTTGCTTTCTGAAAGAGAAAAACAAAAACAGAGTCTCCAACAAAGAGGGAGACCAGGATAGATTAAAAGGGATAAACATTGCTACTTTAGAGAAATTTTGATGGCTGTTGTCTCATGTTTGGACAAAGATTAGAGGGAGCTTCTTTTTTATTTAATTTTGTTATTATTAATTAGTTTGTATTCAGCAAATATAGTCAGTTTGGTACCATTCTTAGTTTCATCTATGATCTACCCCCTCCCATTGGCCCCTCCTTATTGAGGTATATGGGTCATGCATTGTGGAGTTAGCCCACAGTTATGGGTAAGATAAATGTCTCTGCATATCATGACCCAACATGTGACTCTGACATTCTTTCTACCCCCTCTTCCGCAAAATTTCCCTGAGCCATGTTGGGTTCATTTTTGGTCTGCTTCAGTGATGAGGTGTTGGGGGCCTCTGTGGCTCTGGCTCTCTGATTTGGTAGGAGTTGATTTTTCTCTGTCTTGATCTCCTTCCCCCTTGTGCTGATATCCTGTTCTTACTCGACCCCATGATATTTGTCTTCTTTGGATGCTGACTTGTTTCCCAGTTCTAGTTTCAGGTTCTTTCCACTGTGTAGAACTCATAACCAGTCAGAGAGCCATTGGTTACCTACCAAGACCATGTGCTACTGTTGCATAGGTGTGCACATCTTGTCAGGTTTGTTGCTTTCATGTAGCAGTGTCCCCTGCTTGCTTCCAATATTGGTGGCCATTTTCCCCAACAACTCAGGTAGCTCTTTTCAGTAGTATATGGGCTAAAAATATGGAAATTGGCTTCATCCTAGATTCAGCCATATCTCTTGATGTTTTTCTTCAGTAGCATGTGTAGTCTTCACAAATAGGGCCTTACCTTTTACCTAAGGTGGGAAATCAAGTGCTTGGAGAGAAGCCTGTCTAGTTTGGGGTATCTGGCAGGTATTGAAGCATACTTTATAAATAACCTGGAACAACTGTATTTTCTCCTTAGAGTAATGGGAGGTTTCCTAAGATAAGGAAGTTTTAAAGAGTTCAAGTGTCACCTAAGCTATAGTGACCTAGAAAAGGCATACTTCCCACCATATTCAGAATGACAGGACTACACAATCATATGATAGAATCAATCAGAGAGCTCAGCTAGACTCAATTTCATGGAGATCCAGCTCTTTCCATGGAGAAACTGGATGGACTGTTCATACCACCAGAAGAAGGTAAACTAGGTGCTGCATAGGTAGCCAAGTAGTTACACGTACTCCCTTAAGAAAGGTGAGAGCCTGAGGTGGATGAGTCTGCCCAAGTTTTAATCCTCCATATAAACTGCTAGACCTAATGACACACAACTTTAACACCAAGTCTTGTGAGAAACAACGGCCTGAGAATTGCTTGGCCTCTTTAAAAGAAAAAAAAAAAAAAAAAAAAAAACAAGGCCTGGAGAGATGCTTAGCGATTAAGCACTTGCCTGTGAAGCCTAAGGACCCTGGTTTGAGGCTCAATTCCCCAGGACCCACATTAGCCAGATGCACAAGGGGCACATGCATCTGGGGTTCCTTTGCAGTGGCTGGAGGCCCTGGTGTGCCCATTCTCTCTTTCTTTCTCTATCTGCCTCTTGCTCTGTCTGTCACTCTCAAATAAATAAATAAAAAGTAACAAAATATTTAAAAAAAGAAAAACAAAAACATGACAAGCTGTGGACTCAGTAAGAGTCTAATTCAAGTAAAAACAGGCATGTGTGTGATGGATGAGAAAACCCAGTGTTCCCCTCTTTCTTCTAAAGGAGCAAACATGGAGTACTGCATCAGCACATACAAAGGCCTACACCACACACAACACAAACACACACACAAAACTGAAAGAGCATTAGGCATAGTGTTAGGAAGAATTAGCTGAATAATATAATGATTTGTTAATGAACAGTATGAGCTAAAATGGGGGTATAAAAACTCAGGAATTCAAGGAACTTATCTTTAGGCACTTATTTATTTATTTTTTCCCCTATGGGCCTCTTTAGTACTTCACAAGATGGATAGGAACAGGTTGGGAGGTCAGAGGGGATCTAAACAGTAAAAGCATGGAAGAAAGAGAAATTCACTTCTACAGAGAAACTTAATCCTTATTGCCTGACCATAAAATTATCTGATAGAAATACAAAGTTTTAAGTGAATGTTATTACTACAAAGACAGGTAAATATGCATTGAACTGGTAAGTTAGAAGTCTACTATGAAATGAGAAGCAAGAGAGACCCCTGGGTATGTATCCTATAGAAGTACCAGAGCCCACCTGGACTGCCTGGAAAAGCATTCCGGAATACTATAGGAGGTGCACACTTCCTGGTTCCAGGGATCTCCCGCAGGCTGCAGAGTCTGGGCGCATATGCCATTGACCAACAGGGTCTTGACCAGGAGATCCAACAAGAAGTAGCTTATGGGAGGAAAAGTGATGATTTCATGCTTACTTATTGCAGGGGAAGATTCATCATGGAGGAAGAAACTGACTCATTTCAGCACTAACAGCAGAGAAAAAAGAATAGCTTACAAGTACTAACATCTAGAGGTCAATCAGGCTTCATGCACACCTTACAGCCGGACTCAAGATTTTCCCTCCCCCAGACCCCGACACATTTCTTCCATCAGGGGTATGTGGAGTGGAGACGTAGAAATTAAAAAAAAAAAAATCCTGAGGATGTTGGTGACAAGCATTCAAACCACCACAGCTTCCATGTTCCTAGATTGGCAGAATCCTAGATTGTGAAAAGGACTACGCTACCTGTAGTGGAAAACTATTTCCTAGGGAGACACAAACACACAACTTCTCCCCAAATAGTATACAGACATCAAACCAAAGGACGTTTACACAAAAAAAAACAACTTAGATGAACCAATGAGTTTATTGGGGTTACATATGTTCTGGGAATTGCTTGACAGAATGAGACTCAGACCCATTTGGAGAGAGGAGAAGAAGATTTATTCACACTAGCCAACTGACACCCAGATCACTCTTAAATGACGACAGCCCCAGGCTTAGGCAAGTGAGGCTTCTTATGTCTTTCTTCTATAAGTAAGCAAGGTTACAGAAGCATATGTGGTATGAGCTGGCAGCTACTTCAAAAGAGTCTACATTCTTCCTGTTGCCCCAAATGCAGGTCAGCTGGCACAATATCAGAGGTTGTAATCTCTCAATTGCAGCTAAACAGGCAGCAATTTTGTCCTAAACATTTCCTTCTGTGTCATAACCTGTTCACATCAGTCCATTTATTTTATTTTATTATTTTATTTTATTTTTTTTTTTTTTTGAGGTAGGATCTCATTCTAGTCCAGGCTGACCTGGAATTCACTATTTAATCTCAGGGTGGCCTCAAACTCTTGGCGATCCTCCTACCTCTGCCTTCCAAGGACTGGGATTAAAGGTGAGCACCATCACACCCAGCACATCAGTCCATTTCTACGTAAAGCAACCGTGCACTACTTCTCACAACATGGACATAACAGCAAGCCTCGCACAAACTGCTAGACCAGTCCAAGCAAAGCTCTACCTCACAGTCTATAGTTCTTATTGCTTTCAGGTCTTTCAACTCTGACCAGAAGAGTCCATCAAGCTGTACTTACAGCACTGCAAGGCATCTCTCAGGCCAAGGTTTCAAATCCTTCCACATTCCTCTTAAAAATCGGCTCCGAAAGGCCAAATCTACACAGTCAGGTGTATCTCAGCAATCCCACTCCTTAGAACCACCTTACTTTTGCAGTCAGGTTTTCATTGCTTGTAAAAATCACCCAACCAAGAACAGCTTGCAGGAAAAAAAGAGGTTTACTTTGGCTTATGGCCTCAAGGAGAAGCTCCACAATGGCAGGGGAAAACAATGGTATGAGCAAAGGGTGGGCATCACCTCTTGGCCCATATAAGGTGGACATTAGGTACAGGAGAGTATGCCAGACACTAGCAAGGGGGAGCTGGCTATAACACCCATAATCCTTCCTCCAACAATACACTGCCTCCTGGAGGTGTTATTTCCCAAATCTCCAACAGCTGGGTACCTAGCATTCAGATCACCAAAGTTTATGGGGTCACCTGAATAAAACAACCACAATATGGAACCACAAAAGATCACAAAAGCTCAAATTAATTATAAGGAGAAAGAACACAGCTGGATGTATGGCAACATCCAATCTAAAATTCTACTATAAGGCAATAAAGACATCATAACATTGGTATCAAAACACACATCTAGAACAATGGAACAGAATAAAGAACCCAGAAATAAGTTGATTCTGCTTTAGTCACATAATTTTTGGCAAATGGGCCAAAACCTGTCAGTGGAAAAAAAAATATTCAAGAAATGATGCCAGAACAACTGGGTCTTCACCTACGGAAGAATGAAATTGGAACCATATCTCTCTGTCTGTACACATATTAATGGAAAGTGGATCAAATTCCTCAATCTAAACTTGAAACACAGAAATTTCTAAAAGAAAAAAATAGGAAACATACTCTATGCTATAGGTATAGGCAACGACTTTCTAAACAGGATGCCAATAAAACACGGAATAGCCCTAAGAATCAATAAGTGGGGCTGCATGAAATTAGAAAAAAAATCTTCATGGCAAAAGAAACCATCAACCAAGTGAACATAAAGCTTGTAGAATGAGAAAAAAATCTCTGCCACCTATATATCAGAAAGGGGTTTAATATACAGAATTTTCAAAGAACTGCAAAAAGCAAACAACAAATATCCTTAATTTGCAAATGGACAAATGAAAAGAACACAATTTGCAAAAAAGAAACATAAATAGGGAATAAGTACATGAAAAGTGTTTCAAATCTCTAGTCATCAGGGAAATGCCAATAAAAACAATTTAATTTTTATTATTTGCAAGGAGAATGGAAGAGGACGAGAGCGAATGAGAATGAGAGTGGACATGCCAGGGCCTCTTGTCAGTGCAAAGGAACTCCAGATCCATGCACTACTTGTTGCACCTGGATTTACCTGGGTACTAGGGAATTGAGTCCAGGCAGTTGGGCTTTGTAAGCAAGTGCCACAACCTCTGAGCAATCTCTCTGGCACCAAGACAACTTTGAGATGCCATCTGACCCTAATTAGAATGGCCATCATGAAGAACAACAGGTAAGAAATGTTGGCAAGTGTGTGAGGCAAGTGGAATTATCATCCACTGTTACTGAGAGTACACATTAATGCAGCCAGTATAGAAATCAGTATGTCAGTATTGCAAAATTTTAGTATAAAACTCTCCCATACAACCCAACTTTACCAGTCATGGCCAGATACCCTGAGGTATCCATATCTACTACAAATATACTTGCTCATCCATGTTCGTTGGTAATCGATTTATAATAGTTCAGAATTAGAATTAGCCTAGATGATCATGAATGGATATATATGGTATTCGGTGCAGCAGTATAGAAAGTTAAATTTGTGTTAAAATTGATAGATCTGCAAAAAAATATATATATATATTAAGCAAAGTGACTAAAATTGAGAAAGACCAAAATCACATGTTCTCTCTGATATGTGGATTTTAGTTTGTAATATCCATAAATATGTAAAAATAGGGGCTAAAACTAAATAAAATCTATAAAGATAGAACTGTACCTAATGTGAATAAAAAAAAGATGAGCTGGAAGAGCGAGAAAGGAAGGGCAAATAGAAAGAGCAAGATGCAGTGGGGAAGGAATTTCGGAAGGAAGAGAGGGAGAGAATAGGAGTGGGCTGTCAATATATAACAACAAATTGTATTTGAAAACGCCAGAAACCACAATATCTAAACCTCTGAATGTCAAGAAAAAATAAAAGTAATAGCAGCCAGACATGGTGATGCACTCCTTTAATATCAGAACTCGGGAGGCTGAGGTAGGAGGCTTGCTATGAATATGAGGCCAGTTTGAGATCACATAGTGAATTCCAGGTCAGATTGGGATAGATTGAAACCCTCCCTCAAAAACCCTCCAAAAAGTAATAGTATAACCACAAAAACACAATTCAGTGGAGAAAGGTACATGGTATAATGACTGGTGGTATAATGGTACTATGAACTGTATCTCAAATTCCTGCCTCATCTTACAGACTATAGGAATCATAAGCATGTAGCAACCTGCTCAGCCTAAAAGTCTTCAAGTGTTCCATCTAGATCCTCCACTTTTAATCATTGCTGCCTGTCTTTTCCACAATCATTTCTCAATTCACAATTCATTTCTCGTTTTAACACCTCTTGCATTTTTAAATACCTTTCTTCTATATAATGCTTATTTTCCTCCTATTGGTAAGCAAGATTATTTTTCATTCTCCTTGTGCATGTTCAATCTCAAGAAAGCCCTGTAAATGTAAATGCTTCTGGGTTGTGAGTCACTTGAGTTTTCTTGTCTCTTTTCCATAAGGCAGTCAACCCTGCTTTGTATTTGTGAATGTGAATTTCCTGTCACTGCCTCTTCAGTACGGTCGGGAATCTCTAATGCTACTGTTTAAGGATCTAAACCTACCATTCTTTCTTTTTCATCTCCACATGGTGTGCTTCTTCTAACATTACCATGAAGTTGGACTACAAAATTCACTGAATTCTTTTGATTTCTGTCATAGAACAATATGAACAAGGAGTGAAGGTTCTGCTGGTCTGTGCAATGTGTTATTCCTCCAGGCTTGTATCACTCAGGTTCCCTATTATTGTAGTCGGCTTTGTGTTGCTACCAGAAATGACCCAACTAAAGCAGCTTGTAGGAAGACAGGGTTTATTTTGCCTGGCAGACTTGAGGGGAAGCTCCATGATTGAAGGGGGAAATGCGACATGAGCAGAGGCTGGGCATCACCTCCTGGCCAACATCAGGTGGACAACAGCAACAACATAGTATGTCCAATACAGACAAGGGGAAGCTGACTATGATACTCAAAAGCCCACCCCACAACATACTCCTCCAACACCTCCAGCAAGGTTCTGATTCCCAAATTGCCATCAGCTAGGGATTAAGCATTCAAAACACACAAGTGTATGGAGAACCCTTGAATCAAACCAATACACCTCTGATTTTGCATCCTATTTCCAAACCATTTTGAGAGACTATTGAAGAGGTCAATTCAGCAAAACCTAAAAATACATATGAAATACACTGTGGCTGGAACTCCTGAGGTCTTATAGTGTAATACTGACCCATACTTTGTTAGCAAATCATCAAAATACTAATCCAATTCATTTGAACCCAAATGTATATTGCATCATTGTTTGTATGTCCGTGTATATAGTATGTATGGTATGGTGTGTGTGTGTGTGTGTGTGTGTGTGTGTGTGTGTGTGTGTGTGTGTGTGTGTATGTCTTGTAGTATATGCATATACACATGCTGATGAGGTTTCCACATGTGTGATTGCAAAGACCAGAGGTGAACCTCAGGTTTTCCATTGCATAGCTACTTGATCTTCCTTGTGAAGGAGTCTCTAAGTGAACCAAGACTTTGTAGAGTTTTTTTCATTAGCCCCAGGAAGTCTCAGGTATCTGCACCCCACATAAATGAGACTAGAGACTGTGTGGCTATTACCAGCTTTTCAGGTGAGTACTGGGGTGTTCAAACTGGGCAGTGTCAGGATACCTCGGGTTCTTATGCTTGTGCAGGAAGCATGCTTAACTACTTAGCCACTTTCCCATCATCCAGTTCTCCATCTTCTGGTGATATGTACAGGTCTATGCTTCCAGTTTCTCCATGCAGAGAGATGGATCTCTGAGAGTTTCAAGTCACTTTATGATTGTGTCGTCCTGACCTCCTTCTTGTAGTGGGAATTATGCCCTTGCCAAGTCTCTGCAACTTAGGTGATACTTGAACTCTTTAAAACTTCCTTAACTTAGAGAACCTCATATTACTCTAAGGAGGAAATATTGTTTCTCCAGGTTACTAATGAAGTACGCTTTAAAAATATATCTTGTAGAATCAGGCCACTTGGAGGGAAAAAGAATTCCTGGACCTACTTCAGTGTCAGACACAGGCAGGGTCCCTGGTTAAAAGCAAGCCCTAGCTGTCTAACATGAAGGCCCCAGGCTACAGAGAGGTTGCAGCAGCTTGAACCACAGGTCATATCTCAGGGACCAGACCAGCAGGGGAGCTCCTGCCCCATCCTTTGGGGTTGCAGTGAACCAGGATCCTCCCCCTATTCTTGGGGGTCACAGTGAACCTGGACCCCTGGACAAAATCTCAGACCCCGAGATTGGCAGGAAATAGAGCCACTCCTTCTCCAAGCCTGGGATACCTGGTCATTCAGATAAGACTTAGGCTTTGCCTATAACCCTGTGAACTTTGACCAGTTGCCTAGGAAACTCCTTATATGGTGTCAGCCAGCAGCCTTCACACAGCCCATCTCCCTGTGGCCTGCTTCAGGCCTGACTCTCTCTCTCTGTCCATGCTGGAATGAACTCCCCTACGCATGGGCTAGCAACCTTTGAGCCCCACCCATCCCCTTAGGGCCCTCTTCCCACTCTCACCTGCTTATAAACCCATATCCCTATTGAATAAATGGAACTACTCTCTGAAGTCTTCTCCTGGATAGGTACCTCCCATCGCGTTCACGGCCACACAAGACTCTGATCTCCAAAGTTGCCTGGATGCCTTTGGGAAACTGTAGCCCGGAGGATCAAGGGATCCTCACTTCAGTCTGTGTTTTGTGCCCCACCAAATAGCAGTAGAGAACCATGGTTGTTGATTAGTAGTCAAATTTTGGGACATACCATACTTAAAGTTCGTTATGACCATCACACAGCTCAAAAGTCACTAAGCCTACTTTTGAGGTCTGCTGAAAGCACAGAATTGGGAGCTTTCCTGCAATAGGAATTTATAAGCATGTCATTCATGTTGTTAGTTCAACGACAATGACATTCCTAATCAGGACTTAATAGAGTGCTGTGGATTTCACTTCAGGGTGTGGGGTCACTGGCAGGACCATGGGACCAAGGCAGGGAGTTTGCATGAAAGGAAGCACTCAAATCTTGCTCCAATTGCTCCACACACAACCCAATTTCCTTGACTGCTTACACACTGTGCTTCAGAGTGTAAAAAAAATCAAGCACATGTAGAAAATTATAAATATAGATAGAGAGAGACATTGGAATTGGAAAAGGCAAAAGATAAATTAGAATAAACATGTGAACTTAAGGTTTTATTGAAAAGTTTAATACATGAACATACTTTAAATTGGTTAATAGCATTTTGGTTAAGGCAAACAAAAATGCTAAAAATATTTCAATGGAATGTTCACTTTTTATCAAATAAATGAATTAATCAATATTGAAATTCTTTGCATTATTCCCTAATATAAGTATTGAGAAAATATGACTAAATCATTAGCTTTCTAGTCTTCTCATTTTTTGAATTATTATATGTTAGAAAGGAAACCAAACCAGAATTATATATGCCATTTAATTATATAATACTAAGATACAGAAGCTCATTTTCATCATATATACAATTTTAACATGGTCTTCTTCACCAAATACAGAATCAGGTTCAGGGAGTTAGCTCAGTGACTAGAGTGACTGTCATGTAAGAAAAAGGTCCTGAGTGCATTCTCCAGAACACATGTAAAATTGGAGGGTACAGTGGTGGGGATAAGTAACACTGTACCTCACATAAAGCTGAACAGTCTTGCTGGAAAACACATGGGATTGTCCCCTGGTCTCTCCATATCCATGTGCACACAAGTACATGCATTCACACCCATAGACAAAGGTACACACACATGCATATACATACATATACACAAAGAAAAAAGTAGAAACCAAATAGTTTTTCCTGTGTTAATCATAAATTTTTATTCTGTAGCTGTATAAGTCAGAATTCTTTTTATTTACTTATTTATTTATTTATTTATTTTTTATTTTGAGAGTGGCATACAGACAGAAAGAAAAAGAAGCAGATATATAGAGAATGGATGTGCCAGGGCCTCCAGCCACTGCAAACGAACTCCAGATGCATGAACCCCTTGTGCATCAGATTTATGTGGGCCTGTAGAATCGAAACTCGAACGGGAGTCCTTAGGCTTCCCAGGCAAGCGCATAACTAATTAGCCATCTCTCCAGCCCAAATCAGAATTCTTTAGAGGAACAGAACTGATAGAGTGTGTATGTATTATGAAAGGCATTTAATGGATTAGTTTACAGGATTAGAGGAGAGCATTACAACAATAGATATTGGCTGGCTTGAGCACCAAAGAACCCAGTAGCTAGCTGCTCAGTCCATGTAACTGGAAAGTAGGAGAACCCACTAGTTTCTCAGTCCACACAGCTGGATGCCTCGGCAGTCCCAATCTGGCACTGAAGCCATGGAGGATTCCTGAAGAGCCACAAGTATTCAATCCATTTTGGACAACTGATGAAATAATTCAGTTCCATTTTCCTCAAAGAACAGCCAAAACAAGGTAAATGCATCCATCAGCAAGTAAAGACCAAAGGCATCCAGGTGAAAGGAAGGTATCAGCAAGTAGCACAAGCAGCCACAGGAAAAGGACCTTGAATCCTCTCTGAATTTCTTTATATATTTATAGTTCACCACCAAAGGGTCACCCACTCTAGGCTAAGATCTATCTCCTTAAGTTACTTCTTTCTGGAAACATCCTTACAGACTTGTCTAAGAGGTATGTCTTGTACTTGATTCCTAAACTAGTCAAGTTGACAGTTTTCAGTGACTTAATAACACCTAGGACTCAATATACACACATGTGCAGTATTTTCTATATCACATGGGACACCTCTACTGGAAGACAAGGAGAAACATAGGTGTTGGTAAACAACTTATATCAGCAAGTAAAGAACATGTTCCTTTAATAGAGTGAATCTAGTGGTGAATTAAGAAAACCAACACAAGCCAAGGAAATATATAACTTGACTCCTATATGAACCAAAAAACACATAGGTGATGAAGGATTTGTCCTCAGTTTAGGAAACTATTGCTAGTGGTATAAATTTGATAGGGGGTATAATTTCAGGAACTAGGTCACTGTAGTCTAGTGCCAGAAGGGGATATGGAGACCCGCCCCCCATTTTCCTCATCAGACCTTGCTTCCTGGACTTGATGACATGAGAATGTCTTCCTCTGTTACAGACTGAACCATGTTTTATTGTGCCACAGGACCAAATTAAGGTAACAAGCAAACACATAAAATACCTGAAAGTGTGACACAACATATTCTTTTCTTCATTATATGTGGACTATCTCAGGTATTTTGCCCAATGACAGATAACAGTAACAGAGGAACTGAGTGAAAACTTCTCTGAGAAGATAACAACTAAGTCATGAGCTGATTGTTGAAGGCCTATCCAACACTATGGATTCTACTTTATACACATGGTGAATGTCAAAGGGAAAATTAAAAAAATGAAGTGTGGGGGGATTAAATAATTTTCCAGAAATGTTCTAAAAAGCAGTGGTGAAAGGACGAACATACCACAGAAACTTAGGAACCTTGTGGCTTGAGGTAGGAACATTGTTTCAATTGCCATTACATTCTTAGCTCCTAGTATCACCTCCCAAACATATCCTTGGTTAATGGGGTAAAGGAACTCAGTGGCTGGAATCAGAAACCTATGAAAAAACTAGCAATATATAGTTGAAGATATCAGTTGGTAGTGGACATAGTCTCTTTTTCTCTACTATTTATTGCTGATGGATTCCTATAGACAACCCAATATAGCCTTATATATGAGACATTTATAGTAAATTAGGGGAAACAAGTATTTGCTTCAAAACCCACCCACGACTACACAAACACATCCAGAAAAATTTGTGACTGAAATAACTTCTGTCAAGTATCCAAAATTAAATCAATCAGTGTGTGCAAGGGTACGTTATGCCATAACTTGGTTCTCACATATCATATACACAATACTGTAGTCAATAAGAAGAAGAATAAAATAGGGAACAATGGACAAGTGGAACAAAGGCTTTGTAGAAGACCTTTATCTTATTGTTATATGCTGCTGCAGTCAGGTTCACATTGCTGGTGGAAATCACCCAACCAAGAGCAGATTTTGAGGGAAAAATAAGTTTATTTTGGCTTGCAAACTCAAGGGGAAGCTCCATGATGGCAGGGGGAAATGATGGTGTGATCAGAGGGTGGACATCACCTCCTGGCCCACATAAGATACACAATAGAAACAGGACAGTGTGCCAAACACTAGCAAGTGGGAGCTGGTTTTAACACCCATGAGCCTGTGCTCAACAATATACATCCTCCAAGAGGCTTTAATTCCCAAATATCCATCAGCTGGGAACTGAGCATTCATAACAGCTATGTTTATGGGGGACATCTGTATCAATCTACCACATCCAACTCAGGCCCTCCAAAGCTGATAACCTTCTATGATGTAAACTGTAATACATTCTGTCCATCTTTAAAAGTCCCCACAGTTTTTATCAATCATAATGTTGTTCAAACATTCCCATAGTCCAAGATATTTAAATGAGCCATAATACCAAAAAAATCCCGGGAAAACCCATAATGGCACAAAATAAACATTCACACTGCAAAAGATGGCATTGTGCATAGCAAAGCAATATTCAATCACCACAAGATTTAAGCAGGGAAAATATCAAATTCTGTAGCTCCAAAAAATTCCAACAACTCTAACCAGTGACAAGTCTCCAAGTCCAATAATTTTAACAAGCAACAAGTCTCAGGAGTTCAAATTCTGCTCCTCCAGCTATGCTACTCACAGTCCTGGAAAACTTCATCCAGGCCTGGAAGCTTCTGTTAGCTACCATCTCATGGTCCTGGCATTTCCACTGCACTGCACAGTCCATCCTCATGGCTCCATCAGGTCTCCATACAGGCATCTAGCAAACATGCTTTACACTACTCATGCTCATTTCCAAAACACAAAACCATGTTGCAAATTCAATGATTCTCTCTTTCCTGCATTTATTATACTCCATATCACTAGGTGGTGTGCCAGTTTGTTAATCCACAGGGGAAATAAAGCAGAATTTGAAGAACAGGACACTCTTTAATCATTTAGCCTTCAAAAGACTGTATTTTATCTGCTGTCCCAATGCAGTTCAGCTGGTCCAATCTCAATGATTGTATCCTGTCATAGAATTGCAGCTGAACAGGCAGAAGTTTCTGCCCAAAGATTTTATTTTTTCTGTGCTATATGATTCTGTTCATACCAGTCTATTTCTATGCAATGTGACACTGCAGAAATTCTCAGGACATGACTATAATAGCAAGCTTCTCACACAAACTGCTTCCTGCACAGTCCAGGCAAAGCTCTTTCTCACCCTCATAAACCAATCCTCATAGTCCATAATTCATACTGCATTCAGGTCTTTCATTCTGACCACAATAGTCCATTAAGCTGTTCTTACAGCACTTAAAGGCATCTTTTAGTCCAAGGTTTCTAATCTTTCCACATTCCTCTTGAAAATCAGCTCCAAAATGCTAAGGCCACACAGTCAGGTGTCTAGCAGCAAATGTCACCACTCTTCAGTACCAAGATTACTGTTGCAGTCAGGTTTGCATTTCCTGAAAAAATCACTCAACTAAGAGCAGTTTGGGGGGATAAAAAGGTTTATTTTGGCTTAAAGACTCAAGGGGAAACTCCATGATGGCAGGGGAAAACGATGGCATGAACAGAGGGTGGACATCACCACCCTGGCAAACATAAGGTGGACAACAGGAACAGGAGAGTGTGCCAATCACTGGTAAGGGGAAACTGGCTATAATAACCCTAAGCCCACCCTCAAAAATACTCTGCCTCCAGGAAGCATTAATTCCCATTTCTCCATCAGCTGGGAACCTACCATTCAAAACACCTAAGTTTATAGGGCCACCTGAATCAAACCACCACAGATGTGTTCTTCTCTAGAAGTGTAAAACACTTCTAGCAATAAAAGAACTACACACATAATGTCTCTGTGCTTGTAGAAAGAGATCTGAGTAATTAAAAGGACATAAATCAGGGTTGGGATTGTGTTAAACTGTGAAGGTCACTAACAATAAGTCTCCCATTTCATGTCTCTCTGCCCTGCCACCTGAAGCATCACTTTCAGCTGTGCTTGCACATCACCTAGCTTCTGTGGGTCTACATGACCTTGAAAGTACCATAGGTCAAAGCAATATACAGGGATAGCATAAGTCACTTGCTTCAGCTCCATCAAGGGTGTTAAGTGCTGCATGATTCTCATGAGCATGGGCATCATAATAGGATTAGAGGCAAAGCTGAGGGCACAGAGTTGGGCACAGCAGCTTAGAGCTGGAAGGAGAACAGAGATTATAGAAGCTGTTAACAGACAATGATTTATTTCTAGATGTAGCAGGGTACCTGAGAGATTCTCTAGAAGAGCTTGAAATTGCTCAAAATCTTCCCAATACATTGGGTTGTTACTGAGATTCAACACCTTAAGATGACTTGCCTGAGGGGAGTGGGCCAGAAATATGAAGTCTCTGTGAGAAAGTTCACAGAGAGACAGATGCAAGAAATCCAGATCCGGTGGCAGGACTCTGTTGAGAAAGAAAAAAATACAAAGATATCTTGGGAAAATGAGAACTGAAAGAGGAAATGTTTGCCTACGAATCTAGAATAAACTATTTTGCACATCCATTGCAATAATAGTCAACAATATGCAATTAATTCATTGAATAGATTGTGACTCATAGAAAGTTACTGTTCTACTTAAATACAACTGTTAAATTTTGATATTGTGTACAATATATTATTAAAGAGGGTTATGTTAATGATTAAGTGAAAAAGCTTAACCCAGTTAGTACTTTCACAATTATTACTTGTGTATCTAGATCACCTAAATTTGTAGAGACAGTTATAAGTCCAACCCCTAAATGGCAATCTCTATATTCATGTCCACAGCCTTGAAAAAAATAACACATGAGGAAAATTATCTGACATCCCTCACTGTGAACATTATTTCATGAATATGTGCATCACTGCTACACCATAAATTCTTTCTCTGTCTCATTTCCTCTGTTTCTTCCCTAGATTACAGAATGATTTTTTTCACCAATGTATTTGTGGGCTTATTATAGTATCTGAACATGATTGGCAGGATAGCTTGTTTTGATAATTCTATCATTCTCTTAATATGGATGACAACAAATTTTGTGCCATTAGTTTTAAATATCCAGCATTACCCTTACTGGGATGAAAGGAGAAAAGGATTAAAAGAAGCCAAGGAGTAGTCAAGAATGTTTTGTCTCCCGTCTTGACAACAATGCTTAGTTGGCCCAAAACCCTCACCTGAGCAGTCTTTCAAGGTGGTTTGTGAGACAGAATGAAGTCAAGGTGAGTTTCTTGGGGTGGTCCATTTGCCAAGATGTGTTAGAAAAGTTGTGAAGATTTTTTCATTCAAAGAGCTAAAAATGATTTTAGACACAGTAAGGCTGTTTGGTTGGACTACCTTGGACAAAAGACTGGTGACTTCACTCAGAGAAGCCTAACCAACTGCCAGGTGATGAATGCATTTAAGATCCAGGAAGCTCAGGATGCCTTTGCTGTCAGATGTTACATCAACATTCAAATCTCAACAACAGAGGTGCAAGGATCCTAAACTCTGCTCAACTTTACTGATAATCAGAGAAATAAATTCCTCGCCCTCAGTGTTCCATCAAGGGAGAGGTCCACTAGTAATTCAATAGCCTGCTTGGATGACAGAGACTCGGACTCTGAAGTGGTAACACTACACTGTGCTGCTTCTACTTTCAGGATACATTGTTCAGAGTAAGTACAAGCATGCAAACACATAACAGACTTGGTAATCATTTCTGCGCATGTGGTCCTGCAGTCAATGTCTTGCCTTAAATCTAGGACCCTGGGCTGGAGAGATTGCTTAGTGGTTAAGCACTTGCCTGTGAAGCCTAAGGACCCCAGTTCAAGGCTCAATTCCCCAAGACCCACGTTAGCCAGATGCACAAGGGGGCGCACACGTCTGGAGTTCGTTTGCAGTGGCTGGAAGCCCTGGTGAGCCCACTCTCCTCTCTCTCTGTCTGACTCTTTCTCTCTCTGTCATGCTCAAATAAATAAATAAAAATAAACAAAATTTTTAAAAAATTCTAGGAGCCTCCGTTCAGATTTCTTGTTGGGAAAAGAGGAGATAACACATCTGAGAGGAGGCAAATCTTAATGGAACCCAGCAGCATCTGTGGTGACATGCAAAAATATTATACACATTCTGCCATTTACTCACAAGTCTTACCTATAAAATTTCAACTTTATTATTTTTATCCATTATTCTCTAACATTTACCAATATGTATGCTAACTCATGTCTTTATTCTATGTAACACTATCCACTATGAAAATCCATTAGTAGTAACCTCAATCACTTATATTCCATAATTCACATATTTTGTCATTTCACCAGCCTTTATGGTAACCACAAGTGTGAGCCAATGACCCCTCTTTGCTGTAAACTAACTCTGGGAGATTAGCAGGCTTGAGCATTGCTATCTGCTGTCTGACATACCTCTTTTTATACACAGTCTTACCAAGAAGCAGAGTTCTGGGAAGGAAAGACCTGAAGATCATCAACCATGGCTTTCAAGAGTTCACAGTGTGGCTCCTGCACACTTAATTCCCAATATGGAGACAGAAAAAGGACCAAACCTTCACCATGTCTGCCATTGTCTTCTTATGTCCACCCTTGAAAGCAGCATTAAACAATGGAACAAATAGTTCTTTTGGAATCTCGCCAAGGGCATTGATTGCTGCAGATTCATTACGCAGAAGACTCTATATAGCAAGTTATAGAAGTGTGGCTATGTCCTTTCCATCCATTTTTGTGAAACTGCATCAGCACAATAACAACAACAAAAAATTAGGATGCCTGGCAACATACTCATAGTTATTTGGCCACTAGTTTTGGAAATGTAGAAAATATCTACACAATAAATATGTTGTAAAAGTCCAGTTCCTTATGGAGAACTCTAGTACCCATATACTTTTAAAATTGTCTTTTATGTATTAATATATACAATATAATGGCATTAGAAATTAGCATTAAGTTAGCAGAAGAAAATGATGGTCACCTACATAATTGGCTCATGATAATTTCTTTCTTAAGCATGCAAATAGGTCTGGAGAGATGGCTTAGTGGTCAAGGCGCTTGCCTGTGAAGCGTAAGGACCTATGTTCAACTCTATAGATCCAATGTTAGCCAGACTCACATAAGTGAGGCAAATGCAAGGTTGCACTTGGCCCCTAGGTAGCAAATGAATCTGGAGTTCGATTTTAGTGGCTATGGCCCTTGTGTGTCAATTCTCTCTCTCTCCCTAAAAAAGGATACAAACAGCCAAGAAGATGAAAGGTATTCTAACTGAAAGCATTGCCTTCATCCTTGTCTTTGAAACAGAAACTGACCAAATTTCAAAATAGTTGTGAATAAAGAGCAAGGGTGCTGGAGAGTTGGCTTAGTGTTTAAGGTGCTGGCCTGAAAAGCCAAAGGACTGAGGTTCAATTTCCCAGGACCCATGTAATCCAGATACACAATGCAGTGCATGCATCTAGAGTTTGTTTGCAGTGGCTGAAGGCCCTGAACACTTGTTCTCTTTCTTTCTTTCTTTACCTGTCTCTGTCTCTCAAGTAAATAAATTAAGTAGATGAAAGACTTTTTGAAACAAGGGAAAGTATGAAATCCCAGCACATGATTTGTTACACGACCATCACCACACTTTGGAGTAAATGAAGACAGATGAAAACTCTAACAGATACCTATGAAGGAAGGTGGTTATTAAAGCAAACTTAAAAGTTCATGACAAACAGCAAGGATGAGTTCTTTCCATTCATGCATGAGGGCCAGAGAAAATGTGAGCTTCATCTCCAGCACTAAAATTAAAACCTTGATTTGGCAACACATGTATTTAACACCAATTCTTAGGGAGTCAGAGACTAGATAATCTCTGGTGAAAGTGGGTCAGCAAGTCTGACTGAAAATGGCATCTCCAGGTTCAGAGCAAGATTTTGTCTCAAGGAAATAAGTGGAGAAGAAAGAGGAAGATACCAGATATTCTCTTCTGGCCTCTGCACACACACACATAAGGCAAGTGCATGTGCACCCACATGTGCACGTACTATAGGTCCACACATGGAAAGAAACACACACACACAGTGTTTTAAAAGCCTAGGTCAAATATAAGACCTGTATAGAAAGAAATGTGTATCCTGGGGCTGGAGGGATAGCTTAACAGTTAAGGTATTTGCCTGCAAAGCCAAAGGAACCAGGTTCGATTCCCTAGGACCCATATTAGCCAGATGCACAATGGGGTGCATGTGTCTGGCGTTCATTTGCAATGGCTGGAGACCTTGGTGTGCCCATTCTCTCTCCCTCCTTTTCTCTGTTAAATAAATAAATAAAAGAAATATGAATCCTGAAAGTAAAGCGGGGAGCAATATATTCGGGAAAGGACTCTGCAGATGTCCAACTTAAAGCTGCAAGGTCTCTCTCATATATGGAAACTAAACACACAGTCAATCTGAAAAGAGCTATGTAGTTGTTCCTAGAGGGTCAAGGTGGAGGCTGAGGGATATGACCAAAAATGTATTTATGCTAGAGACAAGAATGGATGTATCAGAGTTTATCCCATTAATATGAACTACTAATATGTGTTAAATAGATGGGTGGTTTCTAATATAGCATGTGCAGGACTTAAAATTGCAGTCTTTGAACCGTATCTCTTTTGGGAATGACTGGCAGCAAAGAGGATAGCAGAAGCAAGCTCAGAAACTGTTGCAATGATGAATAAAGAAACAAAAGTGGAAAATTAAGACTCTTGTAACCCATGAAAAGAAACAGAGAATGAGAAGCTTCACTACTTTTTTTCCCCTCTACTAGCAGAATAAGCAAAATGGTTAAAATTTCTAGACAGGACTAAGAGACAATAGAACCATTATACTAAATATTTTATAAAGACAATGGACTTTCATACAAATGAGCAAAGTAAAGTATCATTCCCAGGAAAATCAGAAGAGAAAAGTTCTGTTGCTAACTACTGACTTAGTCTAGAGTTACTCTGTTTAAATGGCTTGTATACACTAAGACACACTCAGACATTTTCCTAGGATAGAATAATTTGTTAGCTGAAATCAGATCATCTTGGCCAAGAGCAAAGAAAAATTACATTTTCTTGGGCTTTCTTAAGATTGCAAACTCAGGAGACATGATCTTCAAACAGGTCTTACCAGGTTTTAAAATATGTTAAAGATCAAGAGAAGTTAATTACATACCCTTTGTCAAGAAGTGCAATTCTTTCAGTGCTGCTAAAGAAAAACTGTTTTGAAAGTGATTGTGGAGTCTTAGGAACAAGGGGGATGGTTTCTCAAATTGTTACAATCACTAGGAACAATTGTTCCAGAACATGGAGTTTATGCCACAATACAAGGTCAGGATGTTTCTGGGGAAACATGTGAATATTCAGATAGTTCAGTTAAAAAGAATACTTGTGGATATGACTAAAATATGATTTTCTGAGGGCTCTAGATTCCATTTTAAGAAACTTGAAGTGATGCTAGCCCAATTTTATGTTTCCCTGACAAACTCCACATTCACAGCATGTCAGGGGCTGGAAAGATTGCTCAGTGGTTAAAGTGCTTGCCATTCAAGCATGACTACTTGAGTTTAGATGCTCATTACTCATGTAAAAGTGCAGCCTTATAATCCCAGCACTGGGATAATAGAGACTTTCTGGGTAACTAGTTGAAATGGTTAGTTTTAGATCTCATGTGACACCTTTGCTCAAAAAATATTATGGATCTTTTACAGAGGAAAACACCAACTTCAACCACTAGCCTGCACATATAAACATGTGGATCACACCTGCCAACAAATATACAAATACAAGAAGGAACACACCACATAACACATACATATGACAAAAAAGAGATGTCTGGGAGTGGCCCAGGGACTTCCGGTTAAGATGGCGGAGTAGGTACCATGCCAAAGCAGCCTAGGGGGGAAAAAGACCAAAAAAACTCAGCAAAATACACACTTTTACTAAAAAGTGAGGTGTATAGGAGATTGAGGCGGCAGCGGAGAAGTAGAAGAGTTATAGAGCATCCAGAGCCTGCACAGGCGGGAAAAGCGGCTCCAGCAGCTCGGCCAACCACCACAGCCGCGGCGCAGCAGAAAGCCGCCAGACTCTCGGCTCGAGCCGCAGGAAAAGCCAGGTGCGGGCGCTTCCCCTCACACCGCGCTCTCCGCAACTCAGGAAACGTGAGGGGAGAGCGGCAGCGAGCAGCGGAGGAGAAGACTGCGAGGTAGAAGAACACGTGGAGCAGCGAGACAACCAGAGCAGCCACGGCTCCCTCCCCTCCCCCAACGCCTGAACCCAGCTCCAGAGAACACAGCAGCGGCCCAGGACCCAGCCACGCCAACATGGGCTGACAGCGGGACCCAAGCAAGAGCAGAGTTCGGCAGCAACATCAGCGGCTCCAGCACCGGTACCAGTGGCCCCAGCAGCAGCGGACCCAGGAGAGGCAGCAGCGGCAGATCCCGCAGTAGCGGCTTCGGAGGGAGCAGCGGCAGTGGACACGGCAGCGGCAGCTTCAGCAGCGGTGGTGGCTCCGGCGGTGGCTGCTACAGCAGCAGCAGAGGCAGCAGCAGCGGCTCGGGTTGCCCCATAGGAAAAGCAAGTGACCAGCTCCAGAAATCAGAACAGCAGCCCGACGACACAGGCAGCAACTTGACTGAGACCAAAATCACCCAAGGTAACTGGGATTGCACCAGGGAAGGGTCTCACTTGGTCACAAGCTGACTTGGATCCCTCAACAGACCAGAAATCTAAACCTCTTTGTTGATAGAGGATCTATCTACTACTACTACTACTATCTATCTAACTACTCTTGCATACATACTCGGGGCTGTTTTTGATTGAATGTGTACAGTGTTTAGTTAAATTTTAGAATCTACCAGTATTTTATTCCACTCAGCCTGCTTGAATACTCCTATAGCAGGGAAACTCAACCCCTAAGAACATCTTTGTAGATACTCTGAGAGTCTTAAGAGCCACACCTAATACCTTAAGGTCCTACCCTGAAAATATATTACATCAAATCAATTGATACAGCTAAGAATACACAGCTAGCTAGAAAATCCAAGCATTAACTTAATCCAAGATGCAAAAATATATACATTATAACACAAGAAACACTAAAAAGCAAGACGATATAAATCCACCTAAAAGGATTAATGCATCAGAAATGTCCTCCAGTGAGAAAGAGTTAGAGGAAATGCCTGAGAAAGAGTTCAAAAGAATAATTATAAATATGTTCAAAGAGGTCAAAGAACACATGAAAACAATCAAAGAAGAAATCAAAGAGGAAATCAAAGGAATCAAAGAAGAGGCAGGACACCAATCTAATGAAATAAAGAAGGCAATACAAGACATAAATAGGGAAATAGAAATAATAAAGAAAAACCAGTCAGAATTACTAGCAATGAAGAACACAGTTAATGAAATAAAAAAAACTCTGTAGAAAATCTCACCAGTAGGATGGATGAGGGAGAGGACAGAATATCTAAGCTAGAAGACCAGGTGGCAGACCTAATGCAGTCAAACAAAGAGAAAGACAAACTTACAGAAAAGTATGAGTGGGAATTTCAAGATATTCGGGACACTATGAAAAGATCCAATATAAGAATTCAGGGCATAGTAGAAGGAGAAGAACTCCACTCCAGAGGCATAGTAGGCATCTTCAACAAAATCATAGAAGAAAATTTCCCCCAAATTGGGAAAGAGGTGCCAATACAGATATAGGAAGCCTTTAGAACCCCAGCCAGACAAATCCCAGAAAGAACCTCTCCTCGCCATATTATAATCAAACTTCCAAACACACACACCAAAGAAAAAATATTGAAAGCAGTTAGAGAGAAAAATCAAGTTACCTACAAAAGCAAGCCCATCAGGATTACAGCAGATTATTCAACACAAACTTCTACTCAGTGGTAATGAAAAATGCAGTTATGAAATTGGCAGAAAAATGGATGGGTCTGGAAAGGATTATACTAAGTAATTTAACCCAGGCCCAGAAAGCCAAATGCCACATGTTCTCTCTCATATGTGGAACCTAGCTACAGATGATTGGGCTTCTGTATGAGAAGGAAAATACTTGGTAGCGGAGGCCAGTAAGTTAAAAAAGAGACATAAAGGGAAGAGAAAGGAAGGGAGGAGGATACTTAATAGGTTGATATTGTATATATGTAAGTACAATGATTGTAATGGGGAGGTAATATGATGGAGAATGGAATTTCAAAGGGGATAGTGTGGGGGTGGGGAGGGAGGGAATTACCATGGGATATTTTAGTATAATCATGAAAAATATTAATAAAAATTTAAAAATTAAAAAAATAATATGGAAGGACCTCCCATATTCCTGGATAGGTAGAATTGAAATTGGGAAATGCAATTCTACCTAAAGCAATATACATTTTTAATGCCATACCAATAAAAAAAATACTAGCATCATTCTTCACTGAGACTAAAATTCTCATCTCAAAATTCATATGAAATGGCAGAAGGCCTCAGAAAACCAAACATATCCTCAGCATGAGAAACACCACTGGTGGTATAACCATACCTGATCTAAAGCTATATTACAAAGCCATAGTGACAAAAACAGCAAAGTACAGGAATGAAAACAGAAACATAGAACAATGGAACAGTATTGAAGACCCAGACATTAGGGCAAGCAACTACAGGTGCTTGATATTTGAAAAAGTTATGAATAATGTAGACTGGAGAAAATATAGCATCTTCAACAAATGTTATTGGACAAATAGGATGACCATATGTAGAAAAATGAAATTAGACACACTCATTTCACCATACACAAAAATCAAGTGCAAGGAATTAAAGACCTCAATATAAGACCAGAAATTCTTCAAATACTGGAAGAAAAAATAGGAAGCACTCTCCATGATACAGGAATGGGAAAAGACTTCCTGAACAAAACTCCATTAGCCCAGGAAATTAAACAAGCACTCAACCAATGGGATCTCATGAAGCTAAAAGGCTTTTGCACAGTCAAACATACCATAAGCAGAGTCAATACATTACCTACTGAATAGAAGCAAATCTTTGCCAGCTATACCACTGACAGAAGCCTGTTGGGAGCTATGAACCAAACCTTGGACATGTTGACAGAAACCGCCATATAGCAAGTTAAGTTTCTATTTCCTCATCTAATGATCTATTACCAGAAATGAAGAAGCTGTTATGCCTGGGTGATAGCCTCTCCTGGTGCTGCTGGTAGTTGATGAAGGAACAAAGAAATTGCATTTAGCCAGTAACCCTGTGAACTCTGGCCTGATTATGACTCCTTCCCCCTACAACCCTATAAAAACCTATGTGTAAATATAAACTTCGAGACCTTGACAAATACCTAGCTTGGTCTCATTCTTGTGTCTGTTTGCCTTCCCCCATTCAGGTTAACTTCCCTTGAGTCCTTGTTTAACTCCCTGCTGTCTGAGGCAAGTGGAGCCCAATGTGGGGCCCCAGGTATGAAGAAAAAACCTGAATGTCGCTTGAGTGACGACCAAGCCCGCCATTGGATCGCCACCCCACTGGGGTGTGAGTGAAGATCCGCATAGAGGTCACTGCAGGCAGTCCACGCCTGTTAATACAGACCTGCACTGTGATCACCACAGAATGCCTGCCTGTGATACAGATCTGCTAAGGTAAGACAAGCGACGAGTTCTAAGGCAAACTACATTAAGACTATTTAGTCAGATTTGCAAGACACAAGAACTGTGGGGTTTCTTTTTGCACTTATTTTCCTCCTTTTACTTTTGGTTGGTGCCATCATGTGGAATTGCAACATAGCGACAGGGAAACTGAAGTCTCTTGGCCAGGGCTACACTCTGGCATTGGCTGAAGGCCCCTAGCTCCCTGTGTGAGTCCCAACAGCCTGCTTGGGCATTGGCAAAGACCTCCTATCTAGCCTCTCTTCCTATCAACAAAACTGGGTATGCAACAGCAGTAAATGCTCTTAGAGCAGCTGCCAGTTCTTAAAATTGTGGTCAGGCTCATGTCAAGCTCACTGGGGAATCCCCCGGGCCAGTTCTCCAACTGGGAATGTTGCCCTTTGGTCTTGCCGTTTCTTCTCTTTCCTTTTCTATCATGGGACAGACCCTAAGTAAGCAGGATTTTTTTTTTTTTTTTAATCTTGGGACTTAAAGATTCCCTCAATATTCATGGGGCAAAAGTTAAGAAAAAAGATCTTGTTCATTTTTTCCTCTTCTTAGAAGATTTATGTCCATGGTTTCCCTGGGAAGGTACCATTGATGAAAAAATATTGGGGAGAGTGGGAGATTGTTTAAAAGATTACTATAGGACTTTTGGCCCTGAAAAAGTCTCAGTTCAAATCTTCTCATATTGGAACTTAATAAATGATGTACTTCAGGTTCACCGGTGTCAACTTGACGTTTCAAAAGTTGTTAGGGATGGAGAATTCTTTCTTAAAAATAACCTTAAACCTAGCCAAACCCCTCCCATTCATGAACTAACTTCCAGCCATCAGGATCCTGGAGCAGCTACTGCTGCTGCTGCAGCAGCTCCCTCCCCCGAGCCACCCAGCTCTCCAGGCAGGCACCAGAGTGGCAGCTCCCAGGCAAAGGTGCTAGGCAAGACAAATGATCCCCCTTTGCTGTGCCCCTCTGTCATTATTCCTATACCCGAGGATGACCCACCTGCCCATAAATCCATTTATTCTATTTTCTCCAAATCTGCAGTTACCTCTCCCCCCAATGCCCCTCTTTCCCTAGATGAGGAATCAGAACTGGAGGGTAAGGCTGCCAGGTATCACAATTATGACTGGCCAACTCCCACAGCCCCCATAGCAGACCCTCCACCTTATCTTTACATGCCTAAGTCACGTCACTTCTGTGCCCCTGTAACGCTCGATTGTTATTTAGAAGCAGTCATTCTGCAGGTGACCCGCCAACTTTCCTGGGAAGCCCAATCACTAAAAACTCTCCTTGCAGTTAAAAAAGAAAAGGCCACCTTACTTAAACAACTCCATGACTTAGACTAAGAAATCCGCTCTCCCTCTCCTGCCCCCATGCATCACATTAAAGCTAAATTCAAACAACCTAAGACTGTTCATGTGTTTCCAATAACACGTGTCCAAATAAAATCAGGAGCAAATTCTTTAACACGTTCACCACCTGAGTTGAGCGGGGCAGAAACAGATTCAGGGGAGGAAGGCTCTGAGGGAGATAAGCACTCTAAACAATCTACTGATTCAGATAATGATAGCAAGCCAGGCAGGAACAAAAATATTGTTATTAAGCCCCAGCAGCATCACCATTTAAAATTTAAACATATCAAGGAATTAAAAAGTGCTGTTTGCTCTTATGGACTTACTGCTCCCTTTACCATGACCCTACTAGAGGCCCTTAGTGATAATTGGCCTTCAGTAAATGATTGGAAAATGCTTGCAAAGGCAGTCCTGACATGAGGGGACTTTCTCCTGTGGCCCAGGCCAAAGCAGCTCACTCTGTACATCACCTTAATGCTCAAACCTTGCATCTTCTTTTTAAAATCACTATGGAACAAGCTCGCCAGATAGTCAAACAATGCACAAACTGTGTCACCCTCCTACCTGTTTCCCACTTAGGTGTGAATTCTAGAGGTTTAATTCCCAATGAGATCTGGCAAATGGATGTAACACATGTTTCCTCATTTGGTAATCTTAAATACCTCCATGTTACTGTGGATACCTTTAGTGGATTCATTTTTGCCAGCCTCCATGCTGGAAAAGCTTCAAAAAGTGTCATTGCTCATGTACTCAATTGCCTTGATGCCATGGGAAGGCCCCAAATTATTAAATCTGATAATGGTCCTGGATATGCTGGAAAAAAAATTCCAAAATTTCTGTCATCAATTATAAATAAAACACATTACAGGCATACCACACAATCCCCAGGGTCAAGGAGGTGTTGAGTGAGCCCATCAAACTATTAAACATACCCTCCAAAAATTACAAAAAGATGTGGGATTTATATCCCATAATAGGCTCCCAAAAAAACATTCTTCATCATGCTTTGTTTGTCTTAAACTTTTTAACCCTTGACGCTCAAGGAAAGTCAGCTGCTCATCGCTTTTGGCATACAAACACAAAAACTACCTTTGCCAAAGCTATGTGGAAAGATCCTTTAACCTTAAAATGGAATGGCCCAGACCCAGTACTCATTTGGGCCGAGGATCAGTATGCTTGTTTGACACCAAAGAAAATGCTGTGAGATGGCTGCCAGAGAGACTTGTAAAACAGGCTGATGATCCTCCAGTGACATCTCACATATCCAGGGAAGAAACACTTCCCTGAGAAACGCTCCTTTTTTCCTAACAGGACAAAGCTGGAAGGACCTCTATCTATTTTTATCCTCTTACTCACAATCGGACCTATTATTGTAAATAAAATCATGTCTTTTGTATGTCAACAGATTGATGCCATTAAGGTGCAGGCTTTGTAGATTCACTATCACAGACTGGAGTTGGCAGATTGAGGGGTTGCCACTGAAGACCTACCACCTGCAGCTGTCATTCTCTCTTGATCTTACATTCTGTACTCATTTACTATACTATATACATTCTGTACTCATTTACTATACTGCTGTCCTCTACACTTCTGCAATCGCTGCAGTCTACCTGTCATGGCCAAATAGCTACCCCTCCTACGGGAGCTGCATAGGATTCAGACATATGCATATTGGCTCACAATAAAATGGGTGTGGTATGGGCACCAACATGGGTGCAAGGCAAAGCACCACAAGGGAAGGTCCCTTTCTGACTGCTTCTGAATTCCCTGAGAGAAAAACCTGACTTACATGGAGGTTGGTAACATAACTGTTATCACTAAGGCTGTGCCTCACTCTCTGGCCACATAGACCCTGACTCATTTCCCCAAAAGGTACCAAGGGCCAAAGATTGTGGGAAAAAGACATCCCACGGGAGGAGTTGGGTCTCTACTTCACCAGTTGGTTAATGACCACCGCTGCAAAGCGGGGCTTCCCCTCTTTTTGTATAAAAGAAGGGAGGAAATGTTGGGAGCTATGAACCAAACCTCAGACATTTTGACAGAAACTGCCATATAGCAAGTTAAGTTTCTATTTCCTCATCTAATGATCTATTACCAGAAATGAAGAAGCTGTTATGCCTGGGTGATAGCCTCTCCTGGTGCTGCCGGTAGTTGTGATGAAGGAACAAAGAAATTGCATTTAGCCAGTAACCCTGTGAACTCTGGCCTGATTATGACTCCTTCCCCCTACAACCCTATAAAAACCTATGTGTAAATATAAACTTCGAGACCTTGACAAATACCTAGCTTGGTCTCATTCTTGTGTCTGTTTGCCTTCCCCCATTCAGGTTAACTTCCCTCAAGTCCTTGTTTGACTCCCTTTGGTGGGGGCAGAAGCCTAACATCTAAAATGTACAAAGAACTAGAAAAACTAAAAAAATTAAAAAAAAAATCAAGCCAGGTGTGGCAGCCCATGCCTTTAATCCCAACACTTGGGAGGCAGAGGTAGGAGGATTGCCATGAGTTTGAGGCCACCCTGAGACTACATAGTGAATTCCAGGTCAGCCTGGGCTACCTCAAAAATAAAAAAAAATCAAACAACTCATTCCAAAAATGGGACAGAGAACTAAATAGGGAGTTCTCAGAGGAAGAATTACAAATGGTTAACACACACTTAAAAAAATGTTCAACATCCCTATCCAGTATGGAAATGCAAATTTAAACAACTATGATATACCACATTACCCTCATAAGGATAGTAAACATTAAAAATTTCAAATGAAAACAAATGGTGGTAAGGCTGTGGAGAAATAGGAACCCTCATTCACTTTTGTGGGAATGTAAGCTCATACAACCACTATGGAAATCAATTTGGAGACTCCTTCAAAGGATGAATATAGAGTTACCAACAGACTCTGTTATTCCCTTACTGGTCATTTACCCTAAAAGCTCCATATCTCAGTTCAGAAATATTTGCTCAACCATGTTTACAGCTGCTCAATTCATAATAGCTAAATACTGGAATCAACCCAGGTGCCCATCATTGGTTGAATGGATAACCAAGATGTGGTATATCTGCACAGTGGAATTCTACTCAACAGGAAGAAAAAAAAATGACACACTGAAATTTGTATAAAAATATGGCTGAACTTTGAACAGATCATTTTAAGTGAACTCAAACCACAGAAAGACAATCATTGAATGACCTCACTCAGCTGCATTTCCTAACCTGGAACAGCCCAAGTTGCTGACATAACTGAGTAGTATCTTGAGGCTTAGATAATAGGGAAGGTAGGGCTTGGGGGAAGGGAAAGGGTGGGTGGGGACTCAAAATCCGAACCCAAACTGAACTGGTAACATAGAATCCTATATCCTGAAAATCAGACTAAATGTTAGAACACTCAAGCAGAGTTTAGAGGGAGCACTTGTATCAAAGGGCCCTGGAGAGGATGAGGTAAAACCTAACCTCAAATTTCTCCTGTTTCTTTTTCTTCTCTGGCTTGTTCTTTTGCCTTTTCCCTTGGTGCTGACCTGTAATTTCCTGTACCAGCATGTGGTATACATTCACAATGAGTTGGTGATCAGAGAGACCTACTACATCTCCAAAAACAAATAAGACAGACTTCTGTCAGAGCAGCTGATTTCCCACCAGAGGTTAATGGTAAGACACTACTTTTGAAGACAACATATGCTGTTGGCATGGAACATGGAGAGACATGTTTGGAATACAAAGGATAGCCAGTCCTCAGATAATTAGCCCATGTAGTGCTGGAAGGTGATACATGAACTACCAAGGGAAAGTGGAGAATATCTGTCTAAGAAACTAAAATTCTAAGTGACTCAGAAAGCAAACCACCTGTTGTGATGCTCACACAAGTGCAATAGTGGCATACAGCTATGGTGGGTAACCAACTGCTCTTGAATTGGCTAACAGATCTGCTCAGTGGAAAGGAAGCCATATCTAGAACTGGGAAACAAGCCAGACTCATATTCAGATAATGATTCTGCTTTCCATTGTCAAGTTCCCACTAACCTTAGACTATAAAAGTGTCTAAACCCTTATAATTCTCTCTAAATTAATAATGGCTATCCCATTTAAATGGCACTGACTTTACTCTCTGTTGAAGAATCTGCTTCTATTTTTCAGATGGATACTGGACTAGATGGGATAAACAACCCAGTGCACTCTACCCCAGTCCCAGCTGAAACCACAGAGGAACTGGGAAAATGTGCAAGAGTGCTGCTTTCTTAGTTATATCAGCACAAGGGTGATGGAGAAAGATACTGAGGACACTCAACACCTACCAAACCAGACATCTAGATGCTCCTAAGTGCCTATCACTGAAGTAAACTTAATGTGTTCCCAGCATGGCTTGGGTAATTTTGTGGAAGAGGAGGCAGAAAGATTATAAGAGCCACAATTTGGGACATTTTGCACAGAGACATTGCCTCTTCCCCATAACTGACTGCTGCCTCATAATGCATGACCCACAACCCCCATGAGGTTGACTTGCATCCACAACAAGGAAAGCCTTTTCAGAAAAGGGGCAAGGAGGAGGGAAAGGATGGTACAAATATGTGATCTTCACATACAAAATATGTCTATATCTAATACTAAAAAGTAAAGACAAAAATAGTGCATTGATTTCTCTAAGAAAGAAGCACTGTTGCTCCTTTCCCCAATTCCTCTGTGGTTTCAGTTGGGGACAGGGTGGAGTGCGCTGGTTTATTTAACTCCTCAGGTCCAGCTGCCAACTGAAAAAGAGAAGCAGATTCTCCAACAGAGAATGAAGTCAGCCCTGGTTAAATGGGATAACAAGTATTAAGTTAGAGAGAATTTAAAGGGTGCAGACCCTCTTATAGCCCAAGGTTAGTGAGAGCTTGACAATTGCAAACAGAATCATTATCAGGATATTATTTTGACTTTTTTCCCAGTTCCAGATATGGTTTCTTTTCCACTGAGCAGATATTTTATCCAGTCCAACAGCAGTTGGTTACCCACCATGGCTCTGTGCTATTATTTCACCTGTGAGCATCACATCAGGTTGTTTGCTTCTGAGTTGCTTAGAATTTGAGTTGTTTGGACAGTTGTTGGCCACTTTCCCCTGGTAGCTCATGCAGCTACTTCCAGCACTTGATGGGCTAATTGTCTGGGGACTGGATCTTCTGTGGATTACAACCAGGTTTCTCCATGGTCTGTATGGATAGCATGTGGTGTCTTCAGCAGTAGGGTCTTATCATTAACCTCTGATGGGCAATCAAGTGCTCTGACAGTAGTCTGTCTTGTTTGATTTGGGAGATGTATTAGGTCTTTCTGATCACCAGCTCATTGTGGATGTAGACCACATCCTGGTATAGGGAATTACAGGCCAGAAAAGTACAGAGAAGAAAGAGAAACAGGAGAAATTTAAGGTTAGGATTCATCTCAAACTCTCCAGGGCCCTTCGATAGGGGCTACCCCTAAGGTCCTCTTGAGGGTTCCACCTTTTAGTCTGACTTCCAGGATATAGGATTCTATGGTTCTATTTGGGTTCAGATTTGTACCTTCAATCTTCCCCTTCCCCCAATCCCTAGCCTTTCTATGTCCAAACCTCAAGATGCTAACTAACTGAGGTTTGAGATTATAAGCAATTTATGGTAGATTATAAGCAACAGGATTAAAGTTTCAAGAGGAAGCTTCATTATGGTAGAGAAAGCTGACTCACTTCATCAAAAATCTGTAGCACTGACAGAATAGCAAGAATGAGGTGGCTCCAAACACACAGTACAGCAGGACTTAAGAACCACTCACCAGTGTCATATCTTCACCAGCAGGGATATACCTCTCAACTGTTCAACCAGCTGGAGACTGAGCAGTATACTTAATCAAAACCAACAGAGGCTATGTGTGTGTGTGGGGGGGGTGGTATGGTATGGTGATGAATCTTTGGAATCCACTCAAGTAAAGGAAAATAATGGCATTGCTAGTTAGAAGGTCTATGATCATGTCAAATAATTTTGAAATTTATTTTATTTAACTGGAAGACAAATATACAAATTTATTTCAAGTTTAATTAATAGAATTTACTAATGAGATAAGTAGATGGATTGAGGAGCTCAACCTTGTGCAGGAAGCTATAGCTATTATGAGTTCATGAGTGTCACAGTCATGTGGTATGCAGAAAACAATATTCCATCACAATCCCTCTGTGTTCTTCAGTTCTTACGTTCATTTAACTTCCTATTCTGCAATGTTACCTGATCCTTAAGGGTGGTAGTGCTATATATGCTGCATTTGGGGTTGTTCACACAATAGTTACTTCTCAGGACTTTTTTCAGCTGTGTTTCTCTTCTTTAATCTCTGCCTACTGCAAAAGGAAATGTCTGTAATAGAGGCTTGGAGAAGAGTACAATGTATGGGTATAAAAATATGTGTTTTTAGCTGGGTGTGGTGGCACACACCTTTAATCCCAGCACTTCAGAGGCAGAGGTAGGAGGATTACCATAAGTGCAAGGTCACCCTGAGACACATAGTGAGTTCCAGGTTAACCTGAGCTGGAGTGAGACCATACCTTGAAAAACCAAAAAAAAAATATTAACTTTTTATTTTATTTTTATATGTATGTAAAACAGAGCAAAAAAGAGCAAGACACAGAAAGAAAGGTGTATGAATATGCCAGGGTCCCTTATTGGTGGCTAGGAAATCGAACCCTGGGCCAATATGTTTTTCAAGCAAATATCTCTATATATTTATCTCCCCAATGCCCCATAACATAAATATTTAGAAGGCAGCTTGACAACCTGCACATTTAGCACATCAACAGAAGTATATTCCTTCTTCCATCCTATAACCTCCCTAGCTATGGATTTTTGACCAGTTTCATGGTACCAAGCATGCAATTCCACTTGTGGAGCATACCTCAAATCCAATAACAAAGTGATTGGTTACCCCCAAGACATTCATGCCACTATTTTACCATTGGGCACATCTTTGCTTATGAAATTGGTTGTGGAGCATATAAGGTCTATAGATAGATTAGACTTGAAGACTTTTCTCCCCCATCATCCTATCTAGATCCTTCTGGAATTATTAAAGCTAATCAGCAGGGAAGAAGCTTACAGCTCAGTTCCAGCTTGGTTTCTTTATTTCCTGCAATTGAGTATGCAGTATCTTCAGAAATAGGAACTTAATATCTAGTTTTGGTGAGCAAGGTAACCAATAGAAATGTCAATAGTTTATATTGCTTTACGTGCCCCTGTATCCTTCCTAACTCATGTCCATTGGGAGGTGTGGTGGTTTAAATCAGACCTCTGCAAAATCTACTGTATTTTCAATGTTTCTTCCCCATCTGGTGGCATAATATGTGATCCTTGTTGGAAGCAGTTTGTTTCTGTTTGTGGTACTAGAGATATTATAGCCAAATTCCCCTTTATAGAGCTCAGCTCAGTGTTCTTGCTACTTTCTGCCAGGTGCTGAGGCAGGGAGTGTTGTTTAGCCCCTGCTCTACCATTCTTTTCCTGGCATCATAAACCTTCCACTTAATACTGTCTGCCAAAATATATCATTTCCTCCCATCTGCTGCTGTTAGTGGGGTGTTTTGTCCATGTAATACAAAGGTAATTACAACAAGAGATATCTTATACCTGGCACTGGGATTTTTGTTTAATATCCTATATCTTCTGTGAGAAGATTAAGCCATCCATTGCTAGGGTATCTTTGATCAAAAGTAGGCTTCTTCCAATATTGAAACCATGCTATATGACTAATAACACATTGCTTATCATCATAGCTCATCATAAAATTAACCATAAATTTTTGATAATGCAAGAAGACAAATACTATTAGGTGACCTTAGACTGAATGACTTTGCTATTCTTGATAGTCCAAGACAAGAGAACAGTGTTTTCCCATCAGGGAAATAAAGCGCAATTGAAAAAGTCCTTTCTTCATGAATCCTTCCCCATTTATTATAGTAAGTATTGATCTCATTCTTCTCTAGCATCCTATTGAACTTGGCCTCAATGTACTTTCTTCCCTAATATTATTGCATATCTACTATTTACCAGGCACTTGTTCAAGAAACGTAACAGACATTATCTCATTTCTTATTCACAAAACACTTCAATTATGGGTCATATCTTTAGGGATTCTGACTGCTCCTACTAATACCCAGCAATTCAGAAAAATAAGCCTCATTGCTTCCAGAATTTCTCAGTGATTAAAAAAAAGTACAATTGCACTCTTAACAATTCCCATAGTCCATTGTACTCTGTTAGGTACTACATAGACATTATACCTCTCCTTGTTAAATGGTGAAGGTCTAATTTGAAAGGAATGAGAATGTCATAGGAGTAATATTCTATAGAAAATTAAAAATTGTGGTCATACAGTTATGAAATCTGAGTATTCCGTTCTATAATGTAAAGGGATTCAGTAAGAGTATTCTGGCATTATTTCTATCTCTGACATTCTAGTAACATCCACAAGGTCCAGAAAAAAAGTGCTATTTGCAAAGCAATGGGTTATTTATCACAATCAAAATTCCTTGGGAAAATATGCTAGGAGCACTTTGAATTATGAAATGGCTAGATGCTTTACCTGTGGTAACTATTGAGAAACTTAAGTAACATAGAGAAATGAAGTAACATCTTTCAGCTAAGGGTGATGCATAGATTTGATTTTCTAAAAGGCAGTTCTAAAAGATTTACTTCAAGAAGTCTTCCAGTGTCTTTCTCAATCTTTCTTCCACAGTGCAACCAAAGTGGTTTGTCTACATTTTCAAACAAATCACATTACTAGTCTGATTGAAGCTCTTCAAAAGCTTTCCTGAGCTTTTTCAGAGGGATTAAAAAATCCTTAAAGTAGTCTCATATGGCTTAGGGAATAAGACACCTTCCTAAAGCTCAGCCTTACCTTTTACCCTTCTGACTCAAAATTGATACTCTAAGCTTCATTCATATGCTCTTTATACACACTCAAAGTAGCTGAAAATACATAACTATGCTGCCCTTTAAACAGGTCATGTTTTTTGCCAGGTGGGATAATTACTTCGCAAGTAAAACATGAAAAATATATTACAAATGAAAAGAGGCAATAAAACATATAATAAGAGAAAAGGACTCCTTACAACTGCTCCTCCAGATACAGAATGGTCTCACTATCCATGACCTCACAGTATCTGACACTACCTACACAAGACCATCATAATAGGAAGAAAAGAAGATGACATCAAAATAAAATTGAGACTAATTGCGAGGTGGAGGGGATATTAAGGACAGTGGAGTTTCAAAGGGGAAAGTGTGTGTGGGGGGGATTACCATGGGATAATTTTTGTAATCATGGAAGTTAATTATAAGAAAAGAAAAAAGATAAAAACCTGAAGGTTAATATCAGTATCATTTAAAACAGGCAAAGTAGAAATGCAACACAAATGTACATTACTAACAGAGGAGCAAAAATATCCATACAAACTAGTATTATTCAATCATAAAAAGTAACAAAGTGCTAAAAATGTTATAATATAAATGAAATGTGAAAACATTACATTCAGAGAAAAAAGCCAGACACAAAAGAACACTTACTGTGATATTAAGATTATAGAAAATTTCCTTTTGATTGCATTCATGTGGAATGTCCTTAATAGGCAAATTCAAAGAAAGAGAAAAATTAGTAGTTGCCAGGACTGAATGAAGCCAAGGTGGGGAGTGAATGCTGATAGGTGTGATGTTTCTTTTTCCTTTTTCTTTTTTTTTTTTTTTTTTTTTTTTTTGGTTGCAGACAATTTTCTGAATTTGGCTTCTGGTGATGACTGTGAACATTAAAAGAAAGTAACTCATAAATTCAAAAGGGGAACTTTCATGCTTTAAAATTATGTTTAAATAAATCTGTTAGTTTTAATTGAAGCTGCTTTGAAAATAAGAGTAGAAGTAGCATAGATGAAGATAGGTGTGATAGTGCCTACCTCTAATCCAGCATACAGAGGACTGAGGCATAAGGATGGGGAGATTAAGATAAACCTGGGGTACATAGTGAGACCATGCCATTGAAACAAATAGGCAAAGAAAAACAAATAAAATGCAAAAATTAAACAAAACCATGAGTGGAGAGGCCAAGTGTCAGGAACAGCTTCAGATTACTGGGGATAAACCTCCAGACTAGGAAGTTATGGGAGGAAAGAACTTCATTTGAAGCTTACAGATCAAAGGGAAGTTCCATAATGGTAAAAGAAGTTGCCCTCCCCCCTTTTCACAGGTCCACTCAGAAAGAAAAAAATATACATATTTTACCACCAACACACAAGCAAGCACACTTCAGGGACATGAGGCAGAAGTCCTTCACTTTGTATATCTTTAGCTGGAATTCAGACCTTCCCCCAAACACACCTTAGGGCTGGACCCTAGGATCTACCCACAGTGATACCTCCTCCAGCCAGGCATCTGGAGATCTAAATTATAAGCTTTAATAAACTCTTGAATGTATTGGGGGCCATCCATTCAAACTATCACACTGAGAAAGTATAAAGAACTGAGTAACACTAATACTAGGAATGCTGAGGCAGGAAGATCAAGAGTTCCAGGTTAACTTGCGGTACAGAGTGAGATTCTAAATAAATTATACAAAAAAATACTGAACAGAAATAAAAAAAGACAGGACTGGTGGCTCACACCTTTAATCCAAATACTCAGGCTACTTAGTGAATTCCAGGGCAACATGAGCTAGACTGTACCTGCTGAAATAAGAAAATGAACTATGTTTGTGCTACAATGTTTTCACCTCATCTTGGATGACTGTGAGCTTGGAGAAACCATTTCTAATCATTTAACTATAAAACTAGGGGCAATAATACCTACATTAGCCTTTGTGGGGATTAAATGAGATACTGCAATTAAAATGCTGTGAAAATTGCTATTAAAATATAAGGCAGACATCCAGTTAAGATGGTGGCTTAGGAACCACAGCAAAGCAGCCTAGGGGAGAAAAAGCCAAAGAATATTCAGCAAAATGCACGCTTTTACTAAAAAGTGTAGTGTATGAGAAATTAAAATCACAGCAGAGAAGTAGGAGATATCCAGGGCATCCAGAGCCCACACAGGTCTGCCTAAGCAGATCCAGCTGCAGTGGCTCTGGCTCTGGCTCCAGCTCCGGCATTGGCAGCGCTGGCTCTGGCAGCAGCAACAATAGCCTCGGCAGTGGCAGATCCAGTGACAGCGGATTCAGCAGTGGCAGCAGCAGCAGCAGCTGTGGATCCACCAGCAGCAGCTGCAGCAGTAGCAGTGGGGGCTCCAGCAGCAACAGCTCCAGCAGAGGTGGTGCCAGGTCTGTGGGGCCACAGATGTCAGGCTCAGCCTGCATGGCAGAAAAAGCCAGTGCCCAGCTCCAGAAAACAGAACAGCGGTCCAGTGTTCCAGTCAGCCTACTTGAAACCACAGGGCACCAAAGAGGTATGCAAGCAGAGTGCAGCATAACTGAGAAATATTCATCCAAAATGGTAATTGGGATTGCACCAGGAAAGGGTCTCACTTGCTCACAAGCTGGCTTGGAACCCTCAACAGACCTACTCTTGCATAAATACTCGGTATTTTTTTTTTATTGAATGTGTACATTGTTTAGTTATGTTTTAGAATCTATCTTTACTTTGTTCCACACAGCCTACTTGAATACTTCCATAGCAGGCAAACCCAACCCCTAGGGCCACCTTTGTAGATACTCTGAGAGTCTTAAGAGCCACACCTAACACCTTAAGCTCCTACCCTGAAGATATATAACATCAGATCACTTGATAAAGCTAAGAATACCCAGGGAACTAGAAAATCCAAGCATTAACCTAATCCAAGATGCAAAAATATATACATTATAACACAAGAAACACTAAAAATCGAGACAATGTGAATACACAAAAAGTATTAATGCATCAGAAATGACCTCCAGTGAGAATGAGTTATAGGAAATGCCTGAGAAAGATTTCAAAAGAATGATTGTAAATATGTTCAAAGAAGTCAAAGAAGAAATCAAAGGAATCAAAGAAGATGCAGGACACCAACTTAACAAAATAAAGAAGTTAATACAAGACATAAATAAGGAAATAGAAATAATAAAGAAAAACCAGTCAGAATTACTAGAAATGAAGAACACAGTTAATGCAATAAAAAACCTAGTAGAAAATCTCATCAGTAGAATGAATGAAGGAGAGGACAGAATATCTAAGCTAGAAGACCAGATAGAAGATCTAATACAGTCCAACAAAGAGAAAGATAAGTAAAAGACAAGAAAAAGACAAGTAAAAAGACAAGAAAGAAAAGCATGAGTGGGAATTTCAAGATATTTGGGACACTATGAAAAGATCAAACATAAGAATTCAATGCATAGTAAAAGGAGAATTTCACTCCAAAGGCATAGTAGGCATCTTCAACAAAATCATAGAAGAAAACTTCCCCCAAATTGGGAAAGATGTGCCAATGCAGATACAGGAAGCCTTTAGAAACCCAGCCAGACAAAACCTGTAAAGAACCTCTCCTCACCATATTATAATCAAACGACCAAACACACAATCCAAAGAAAAAATATTGAAAGCAGTTAGAGAGAAAAATCAAGTTACCTACAAAGGCAAACCCGTCAGGATTATAGCAGATTATTCAACATAAACTTTAAAAGCCAGAAGGGCTTGTAGTGATGTATTCCAAGTTCTGAAAGATAACAACTGTTAACCAAGGTTATTTTATCCTGCAAAGTTATACATTCAAATAGAGGGAGAAATAAGGATAATCCACGACAAAAGCAGACTAAATTAGTATTTGAAGATAAAAGCAGCTCTACAGAAAATACCTGAAAGAATCTTCCATGCCAAAGAGAATGAAAAGCACACATATAAGGAACCTGAAAAAAACAATACTCAAATACTAGTTAACACAAGAGAGCAAAAGTAGAACCGGAACTATGAAAAAAAAAAAGGCAAAAATAAATACAAAACTTTCAATAATATCTCTTAATATTAATGGCTTCAATGCCCCAACCAAATGACATAGGTTTGCAGACTGGGTTTAAAAGCAGGATCCTACAATTTGTTGTCGCCAAGAAACTCAACTTTATACAAAGGATGGCCATTATCTTAGGGTGAAAGGTTGGAAAATGGTGTTTCAAGCAAATGGGCCGAATAAACAAGCAGGTGTTGCTATCTTAATATGTGACAAGGTAGACTTCAGTTCAATGTTAGTCAAGAAAGACAAGGAAGGTCACTTGACATTGATTAAGGGAACACTCCAACAGAAGGACATTACAATCCTAAACATATATGGACCTCACATGGGGGATCCCAAATTCATCAAACAAATGCTATTTAAACTAAGGTTACCAATAATACCAAACACAGTGATAGTGGGTGACTTCAACACCCAATTCTCATCAATTGACAGGTCATCTCAAGAAAAAAAAAAAAAAAAAAAAAAACTAAACAGAGAGGCATATGGACAAATGAGGTCATAGTAGGAATGGACATAACAGATATATACAGGACATTTCATCCAAATGCTGCAGAATATATATTCTTTTCAGCAGCACATGGAACATTCTCTAAAATAGACCATATATTAGGATACAAAGCAAATTTAACAAATACAGGAAAATTGAAATAATTCCTTGCATTTTATCTGACCACAATGGAATCAAACTACAAATCAATAGCAATAAAAGCTATAAATTATACACAAAATCTTGGAAACTAAACAATACACTACTAAATAATGTATAGGTCAACGAAGTAATCAAGAAGGAAATCAAAAAATTCATAGAGTTAACTGATAATGAGAACACAACATACCAAAATCTCTGGGACACATTGAAGGCAGTTCTAAGAGGTAAATTTATACCTTAAGTGCCTATATTAAGTAATTAGAAAGTTTACAAGTAAACAATCTAATGCTTCACCTTAAAGCCTTGGAAAAAGAAGAACAATGCAAACCAAAAGTCAGTAGATGGGAAGAAATAATAAAGATTAGGGTAGAATTTAATGAAATATAAACAAAGAAACAATCCAAAGAATCAATGAAACAAAGAGTAGGTTCTTTGAAAGGGTAAACAAGCTTGATAAACCCTTAGCAAATGTGACCAAAAGAGAGTAGAGACACAAATTAATAAAATTAGAGTTGAAAAAGCAACATCATAACAGACACCAGAGAAATTTAAAAAATCATAGGGACATACTATAAAAACATATACTCCACAAAGTATGAAAATCTGAGAGAAATGGATGATTTCCTTGATTAATATGACCTACCTAAATTAAATCAAATGAGTTTAATAAATAGACATATAACAAGTATGGAGATCCAAGCAGTTATCAGAAATCTCCCAAATAAAAAAAAGTCCAGGCCAAGATAGATTCACTGCTGACTTTTACCAGACGTTCATGTAAGAACTAACACCAGTGCTTCTTAAGAAATAGAAAAGGAAGGAATCCTACCAAACTCCTTCTATGAAGCCAGCATCACCCTGATACCAAAACCAGGCAAAGATAGAACAAAAAAAGAAAATTACAGACCAATCTTCCTCATGAACATAGATGCAAAAATTCTCAACAAAATATAGGCAAACAGAATAGAAGAATATATCAGAAAGATCATTCACCCTGACCAAGTAGGCTTTATACCAGAGATGCAGGGATGGCTCACCATATGCAAATCAATAAATGTAATACATTATATAAATGGACTGAAGGACAAAAATCATATGATCATCTCATTAGATGCAGACATTTGACAAAGAATTTGACAAAGTCCAATATCCCTTCATGACAAAAGTCCTACAGAGACTGGGAATAGAAGGATCATATCTTAATATAATAAAGGCTATTTATGACAAGCCTACAGCCAACATATTACTAAATGGGAAAAACTGGAAGCTTTTAAACTAAATTCAGGTACAAGACAAGGGTGTCCACTGTCCCCACTTTTATTTAATATAGTACTGGAAGCCGTAGCCATAGCAATAAGGCAAGAGACACACATAAATGGGGTACAAGTTAGAAAGGAAGAGATCAAGTTATCATTATTTGCAGATGACATGATTCTATATATAAAGGACCCTAAATACTCTACCAGCAAACTTTTAGAGCTGGTAAACACCTACAGCCACATAGAAGGATACAAAATAAATACACAGAAATCAGTAGCATTCCTATAATAACAACACACAGAAAATAAAATCAGAGAATAACTCCCAACAACAATTGCATCAAAGAAAATAAAGTACCTTGGAATACACCTAATAAAGGAAGTAAAGGATCTCTACAATGAAAACAATAAAACACTCAAGCGATTAATTGCAGAGGACACTAGGAAATGGAAAAACACCCCTTGTTCTTGGACTGGAAGCATCAATATTGTGAAAATGGCAATCTTACCAAAAGCAATCTACACATTTATTTGCAATCCCCATCAAAATTCCAATGGTATTCTTCACAGAAATAGAAAAAAAATGCAAAAATTCATTTGGAATCAAAAAAACCTTGAATATCTAAAATAATACTGAGCAACAAAAATGTGGCTGGTGGTATCACTATACCAGATTTTAAGCTATACTACAGAGCCATAGTAAGCAAAACAGCATGGTACTGGCACAAAAGCAGACATGTAGGTCAATGGAACAGAGGACCCGGATGCAAGTCCAGTTAGCTTTAGCCACCTGATATTTGATAAAAATGTCAAAAATTCTCATTGAAGAAAAGGCAGCCTCTTCATCAAATGGTTCTGGGAAAACTGGATATTTATCTGTAGAAAGATGAAAATAGATTCTTCTCTCTATCCATGCACAAGAATTATGTCCAAATGGATTAAAGACCTTAACATCAGACCTGAAACTCTGAGACTGCTAAAATAAAAAGTAGGGGAAACCCTTCAACATATTGGTCTTGGCAAAGACTTTCGGAATATAATCCCAATTTCTCAGGCAATAATGCCACAGATTGACTGTTAGGACCTCATGAAATTACAAAGATTTTTGCACAGCAAAGGACACTGTGAATAAAGCAAAGAGGCAACCTACATAATGGGAAAAAAATCTTGGCCAGCTATACTTCTTGTAGAGGATTAATATCTAGGATATACAAAGAACTCAAAAAATTAAATAATGAGAAAACAAACAAGCTAATTGAAAATGGGCTATGGAACTAAATAGATAGTTCTGAAAAGAAGAAATACGAATAGCGCATAAGCATCTAAAAAAAGATCGACACCCTTAGTAATCAGGGAAATGCAGATTAAAACTACGTTGAGATTCCATCTCACTCCTATCAGATTGGCTACCACCATGAAAACAAACGACCATGAATGCTGGTGAGGATGTGGAAAAACAGGAACCCTTCTACACTGTTGGTGGGAATGCAATCTGGTGCAGCCATTGTGGAAATCAGGGTGGAGGTTCCTAAGTGAGCTAAAAATTGATCTACCATATGACCCAGCTATAGCACTCCTAGGCATATATCCTAAAGACTCACCTTATTTCCTTAGAAGTACATGTTACATGTTTATTGCTACTCAGTTCACAATAGCTGGGAAATGGAACCAGTCTAGATGTCCGTCAACTGATGAGTGGATAATGAAGATATGACACATTTATACAATGGAGTTCTACTCAGCAGTAAAGAAAAATGAAGTTATAAAATTTGCAGGAAAATGGATGGATCTGGAAAGGATTATACTAAGTGAGGTAACCCAGGCCCAGACAGCCAAGCATCACATGTTCTCTCTCATATGTGTATCCTAGCTACAGATAACTGGGCTTCTGTGTGAGAAGGAAAAAAAAAAAAAAAACTCAGTAGCAAATGCAAGTAAGTTAGAAGAGATAGAAAGGGAAGAGAAAGGAAGGGAGGGGGCTGCTTAATAGGATTCTATTGTATATATGTAAGTAGAAGAATACATTAATGGGGGTGAAAAGGCCCAAAATGAGGTCTGGGGAAGAGATTGTGTAAAGAAATGGTGGAGGGATAGCTAATCAAAATCTAAGAGGATATAAATAAATCATATGTAATCCTACTTTTTTGGACAACGGAACACTCTGCAGCTGTAGATTGTTGCTAGAAATTTTTCAGTGCCAGGGATGGGATATCTTCCAGTGAGTTGTTGGCCAGGGAGATCATGATGCCCCCAAAACATTATAGGCCATTGCTGAGGCCCTTGGTTTCCCACCAGGAATAAATGGTAAGACCCTATTGCTGAAGACTGCATATACTTGGGCTGCAAGGCCACTGAGAAATGTTGCTGGATCTGAGCTGATAACCTCCTCCATGTAGACCGGCTGACAGAAAGCTGGGAGAATCCATTCTGCATGCAGTTCAATGGGGAAAGAAATATCACCAGTGAAGATACTCATCAGTGGACACTGCAAGCCTTATAATTGGCCAGCCAGGCCAAGTGAGCCAATGGGTGCAATAGTGGCATGTCTCTTATGGGGAAAACCAACTGCCCTGTAATTGGACTGGAGGCTTGTTCTATGGGAAGGGAATACATCCCTGATACTGAAAACTTAAAACAGGGGTAGTCATGAGCCCTAGGGGTGTAACGTCTGCTGTTGTCTGGCCAAATGTATATGCTATGTTTATCAAACTTCCCAGTAAGCACTTCTGTTAATGTTCACACACTTATATTAATTCTACTCTCACTTTTCTGTGAGAGTCTTCTCTTTTCAGATGGCAGTGACCTTGGGACAACTCAGCAGGTATCATGGTGATGGAAAGAAATGACCACAGTGCTCAGCACTGTACTATCTCTATCACAACTTCCAAGGCTCAGGGTCCATTGTGGAAGGGTTGGTGGAAAGAATGTAAAAGCCAAATCAATGGCATAACTCCACACAACATCATCCCTCCAGACACAAAATTGCCTGGATATCCATGGTCTCACAGTGCCTGACACTACCTGCATAAGACCATCATAAGATGAGGAGAAGATCAGGACATCAAAAGTAAAAGAGAGGGCTGGAGAGATGGCTTAGCGGTTAAGTGCTTGCCTATGAAGCCTAAGGACCCCGGTTCGAGGCTCGGTTCCCCAGGTCCCACGTTAGCCAGATGCACAAGGGGGCGCATGCATCTGGAGTTCATTTGCAGAGGCTGGAAGCCCTGGCGCGCCCATTCTCTCTCTCCCTCTATCTGTCTTTCTCTCTGTGCCTGTTGGTCTCAAATAAATAAATTAATTAATTAAAAAAAAAAAGTAAAAGAGAGACTGATTGAGATGGGGATGGGGGTATGACGGAGAGTGGAGTTTCAAAGGGGTAATTAGGGGGAAGGAAGGTGTTGTCATGGGGTCTTTTTAGTAATTATGGAAGTTGTTTTTTAAAGCTTTTTTTTTTTTTATTTGAGAGCAACAGACACAGAGAGAAAGACAGATAGAGGGAGACAGAGTGAATGGGTGCGCCAGGCTTCCAGACTCTGCAAATGAACTCCAGACCCGTGCGCCCCCTTGTGCATCTGGCTAACGTGGGACCTGGGGAACCGAGCCTCGAACCGGGGTCCTTAGGCTTCACAGGCAAGCGCTTAACCGCTAAGCCATCTCTCCAGCCCTATGGAAGTTGTTAATAAAGAAATAAAATAAATTATTATAAAAATATATATAAGGCAGTACTTAATAAACTATGTAATTATTATAACAAACTAGTATATAAAGCCTCAGTATGTGATACCTATATTTTTATTCCTATTATATAGGCCTCCTTCATAACACTCAGAAATTAATTTTAGATGAAATAACTAACATCCTAATTATCCATAATTTGCAACAGATGATATAAAAGTATTCTGTCATCTAGGGTTATACTCAGACAGGTAGGTTTTGTTTGTGAGTCCTGAAACAACATGTTTTATTCTAATTCTAACACAGAGAAGGCCATTTTGTCCAGAAAAACCTATAGAAGATAACTCTGGAAATATTTAAAGATATATATTTTTTTTTATGAAGTGACATCAAGGAGTCAGGGAAGAAAGAAAGACAGAAGGATGTATGTTCTTTTCTGAATCACTGAGAAGAAGAATAGTTGTGTAGAGAGAAACAAACATCTGCAGTGTTGAAATTTCCTTCTCCTTAAATCTAAAGGACAGCCAAAAAGCAAGATGTTGTTTGTGTAGAAAAAAAATGCTAGTAAAAGAAGAAGAAAGTACACTTGGGGAAACATCTGTTTTGAGAAAGCACTTGAAAAATATGTGTGGAGAAACATTTGCACAACACACAAGCAGATACCAGGTTGCAGAAAATGAGGCATAGATGTATGCAACATAAGGAGATTTCCGTCAAAAGTCTAATAAAGGGAGTTATGCTCTTCTTCATAAGTAATTATCAAATACTTTTTAACACTAGGTTGCAAATCACATTGAGCTTCAGCAGCATCTCTTTCCAAGCATAAGTCATCTTCCCCCCTTCCTTGTGATATACTCACTCAAAGTAGGTTAGATAGAAGATGCATTCGCTGACTTGATGAAGCTACTGACTGAATTAGGGACACAGGATCAATGCCTCAAAACACATTAATACATCTACATCCATAGAAATTAAGGGAAACTTGGGGTTTCTAATATACAAACTAAAGATTATAAAAATGGAATAGCATGAATGGTCTGAATCAAGAAAGATAAGAGGACTCTAACCATCATTTTAAGCCAAAATTATCCGAATGTTTTCTTTGGTTTAGTTTTCAAGCACACATAAGTCACATCAAACATTTAAAATTTAAAAGAGCTTCCATGATGGCACAGAAGTGTTTCTTCTCTTAAAAAATCATATGGCTAAACAGAGTACGGCATATATTCCTGTGTGGCCATAATTGGGTTGAACTAATACTTGGCTAACTGCTATGGATACAGCCTGTGTTCTTGGCTCCAATGCAGGCCAATGTACTCCACATTCACTGCTAATGCATTGATGACGATGACAAAGAGGGAAGATAAATGAGAGCAGAAACTCTCAAAGCTCATTGCATGTATGAAACATTTCTGGACCTGACCTGGATAAGCATCTTCTGAAACACACCTTTGAATTACAATCTCTTAGCCTAGTTCACAATTTAAATACTTATCCGGACATATGTCTTTGAGTACCACAGTTCTGGTCTGTTCCCTACTCAAACTTACTTCACTTTCTGGTAGAAGATTTGTCTTTATCTCTTGCATGCTACTTTCTGCTCAAAAATCTTCAATGATTTCTTCTTATTTGCTGAATAAAATTCAAACTGCTACCTGGCATGTAAAGTCCACTATGATCTTTCCAAGCTGCTTTTTCTTTATTTTCTTGCCAAATTAATCTCCCATTCTTTTCAAATCATTACACTCCTTTTTCATAAATGAACATTATCTTCATACCAAAAAATATCTTTTTTTCACTCTGCTAATTACTAGATACAGATATATTTGACTAAAATTGTATCAGAATTTCCCCCCTAGGTTTTTTTTTTTTTTTTTAATTTGGATATTCTAAAACTCAATGCCACGTTGCATTTATGTGTTCAGACATGTAAGGCAGAAAAGTAGAGAAAGGGCTGAAATGGGTTTTCCATCTACATTTTCACAAGAAACTGGATCAATTATCTCAATGCATGAAATATACTTTAAAAACATTGGTAGTAGGAGGCAAAGGCTAAGCTTGAAACATTAGACTGATTTCTAACTTTGGTCCACAAATAAATGACTAGGGAATCAGACACTGATTAGTCAAAATGGAAGATGTTCAGATTTCTCCATCAATTAAACTGAGGGATGCAATATGAATAACCACCCAAAAAAGAGAAAAAAAATAAGGAACTTCATATTTCTCTACTAAAACCTTGGTCTATCAATTCCAATTATGTTAGCTAGCTTCTTGTGGCTTGGATAAACTACCAGAAGCAACAGATAAAAAGATAAATAGGGTTTATTTTGATTTGTAGTACAATGATATAGTCCATCATGGCAAGGAAGTCAAGACAGCGAGAGCCTGAGGCAGCTGGTCATACTCAGTCCACAGTGAGGAAGCAGAATGTGATGAATTCTAGTGATCAGTCAACTCTCGCCTTTTTTGTAAACTTTTAAAATTTTTATTTATTTGAGAGTGACATACGGGGAGGAGGAGGAGGAGGAGGAGGAGGAGAGAGAGAGAGATTGAGAGAGAGAGAGAGAAAGAGAGAGAGAGAGAGAGAGAGAGAGAGGGAAAGAGAGAGAGAGGGAGAGGGAGGGAGAGAGAAAGCGCGAGAGAGAATGGGCACTCCAGGGCTTCCAGGCACTGCAAATGAACTCCAGACACGTGCACCCCCTTGTGCATCTGGCTAACGTGGGTCCTGGGGAATCGAGCTTCCAACCGGGAACCTTAGGCTTCATAGACAAGTGCTTAACCGCTAAGCCATCTCTCCAGCTCAACTCTTGCCTTTTTAATACAGTTTAGGACACCAGCCTGTGGAATGGGAATAGAATTGTCCACAGTTAGGGTGGCTCTTCCCACCTCAATTAACCTAATAAAGAATATCCCTCATAGGCATGCACAGATGCTCACTTTTTAGGTGAATCTAGGTTCAGTCAAGTTGATAATTAAGGTAAATCATTGTACATTGAGGCCTTCTCAAACCTGTAGTATGTTATGGTTTGAATTTGTACTAAGCGTTTTTGTATGACAGCTGGCAGCCACTGAGAAACCTACCTGCAGAAATCTTCATTGCTCTCAGTGAGTTCAGAGAAAGTTGTGGAGAGAAACAAAATCAAAACCTAAGACAAAGATACAAAGTGTGGGCGCTAGAGAGCTGGCTTAGTGGTTAAGCACTTGCCTGTGAAGCCTACAAGCCCCGGTTCAAGATTCGATTCCCCAGGACCGATGTTAGCCAGATGCACAAGGGGGCACATGCTTCTGGAGTTTGTTTTCAGTGGCTGAAGGCCCTGGCATGTCCATTCTATCTCTCTCTCTCTTTCTTTCTCTCTCTCTCTCTCTGTCGCTCTCAGATAAATAAGAATAAACAAATATATTTTTTTTTTAAAAAAAGATACAAAGTGTGAGCTGGAAGTAGCTCACTGGGAACTCTCCATGGAAGCTGAGGTTGAAAATCATAGGTAAGCAAAGACGCACAATACACGGGTGGCAAAATACATTTGTCATAGGATTTGATTCAAACATTTTGCTGTAGCAATATTAATATGAACTTTTTGCCTAAAATCAGTAACAGGGCAATGAATAAAATAATATTTATATGGCTAATATATTTAGCATTTGCAAAGTATACCATTCCTAAAATATTGACCAGAATGGCACTTGGAAGAATGACCCTGGGCTGAATTTTTTTAATTCCAGAAAACGGAACTCTTGAGTCACCTAGTTTTCAGTGTCTGCTGAATAAAACAAAGGAAAACACCACAAACATAAAGAAACAAAATGAAACAAAAATATGTCTACACTAGGGTCCATTGTTTATTTAATGGATAACACAGTGTATAAGTCAGTCCTAATTGCTGAGTCTCAGATACTTACATCTGTAAAATGTATAAGTGGACCAATTAACATAATTATGCTGAAATTAAAAGACTAGGAAATACATCCTTCTTTCTATGGAACCACAGTTTGTAATTTTCTCAAACAAAGAATGTTCTTAAGCTATGTAATATTTTACAAAACTTATATACAAATGATAGTACTTAATTGCAAATAGTATCCTCTAAAAAATATGACCAGTACTAAGGACAATGTGATACATTTGTTAATCTACCAAAATCCAAAGTAATTCCATGAAATTGAAAAAGATTATGTATACATTTGAGTAAACATAAACATATATGTGTATGTGTATCTGACTCTACAAAATAACAAGATAATTAGTTAATTTCGACAATAAAGTATTGAGCAAAATTATTTAGGCTGACTTCTGACGTTTGATACATTCTCACATATATTATACCAATATATTTGTGAATAATTTACTTGCAATTGTTTGTAGGTGTGGTTTTCAAGTCAAAAAGAATAAGTTATCTCATGACTTTTCCCATGATGGCCTTAAAAAGATTATGAAAAGTTGTTTATTGAATGTTCTAGGGCAAAGAGTTTATGTTTTGTTTTTCAAAAGGACAAATTTCCAGTAAAATGTAAGTATTTAAAAATAGCAGGAAAGAGACTTCTGCTCAAGATGGCGTCTGCCTAGCCATGCTTCACCTCGTGGGGAAGGAAAGGCAAGATCTTTAGGGTTCTTAGATGTTGTAGATCCTAGTAAACCTCCAGTGGAAGGGCATGGAGGAGCATAGTAGGGAATCTACTGATTCCCACTTTCTCAGGTAACCCACCAGTCCTTCAAACTCCTTAAGCAGCCCTCCCAGGTGCCCCTTCATCAGATACCTCCTGCACAATTGACAGTCTACCCAGTCCCAGGCCAGCAGACCAGCAGGCTAGCATTCCCCCTCCTTCCAGGGGCCTCCCCACCACGGACATCTTGCTGCACTGTCCCAACTACCATCCTAGCCACCCCACCACAAGATCCCTTGTACATGACTAGTAGGGTACCTGATCCCAGGCTATCAGGCTAGAGCTCCCCCTCCTTCCATGGGCTTTCCCATCACTGAGATCTCCCTGAGCTGCTGTAACAACCACTGCCCCACCATACATGGGCCAGGTTCCTCCTGCACTACCAGCAGGCTACATGGACCCAGGCAGGCATGCTGCCTTCCCCATTCCTTCCTGGAGCTTTCCCACCACCAAGATCTCCCTGTGCCATCCCAGCCACCACAGACCAAGTTCCTTCTGCACTACCGGCAGGCTACCCGGTTCCAGGCCACCAGGCTAGTGTTCTCCCTCCTTCCTGGGGCTTTCCTGCCATAGAGATCTCCCTAAACAATTCCAGCAGCCACCCTGCCTTGTGAAGACCAGGTTCCTCCTACACTGCTGTGAGGCTACTGGAACTCAGACCAGCAGGCTAGCATTCTTCCTCCTTCCCAGGGCATTCCCACCACCAAAATCTTCCAATAATCTCCTCCATCCCAACCCCTGCCCTGCTTGTGTAGATCAGGTCCTCCGGCACTTCCTGCAGGCTACTGGGACCCAGGCCAGTAGCCTTGCATTCACCACCCCTCCCTCGGCTTCCCCCCCTTCCTGCCACAAGGACTGCTGCCCATCACCCCAGGTCACCTGACCCACAGCAGTCCCATCTCCCTGCTAGGCCATGCCAAAGGACCTAGGAGTCCCATCCATACCCTGCTACATGGTCTCAAAAGACCCTGCTGTCACATCCCCATGTCCCTCAGCATTGCAGAACCATGCAATCCTATCCTCACCCCTCCAACACCATGCTGCAATACCAGTCTGTTTTGTCCCATCCTCCTACCACCTGTGCCCTTGAGCCACCTGAACACACAGTCCCATGCCCCAAACACTGATAAAAGAGCCACTTCATCAGGTCCTCAGGCTCACACCTGAGCCTCAGGGGACTTTTCCATCTGAGCAGAGAGACCCATTGCCTAATCAAGTCAAAAATATTTTGGAATAATCACTCAATACACTTCAATGTAAAATACAACTTCCTCCTAAATTGAATAATATTCCTATGCTATGATGGGCAGACTATAGCACAAAAAGTAATAACATGAAAAATCAAATGTAAGTAAATACACCAAGGTCATCCAGTCCCACGATGGAAGTCTCTAATCAAAACATAGCATCAGAAACCCAAAATAAAGATATAAGCTATGCAACTCTGGCCAAGCAATTAGCAAAACTTGCAGAAAATCAACAAAGGTCCAATAATTGTATGAATGTTGTCCTCGGTAGATTAGACCTAATAGAAAAGAACCAGGAAGGGTTCCAACAGTTAAATGATCTGAAGGAGAGAGAAAAAAATGAGGACCTCAAAAATCATCTACATAAGCTCAATGAACACATAAATAATTGCAAGAATGAAATCCAAGAAGCCTTAGAAAAATCAGAAAATGACATTAAAAGGGGACTCAACAAAGGGATGGATACTATACATAAAAAGGCAGTAGAAAATATAAACCAAATTGAACATGTCAAAAATTCTATAGAAGCTCTCAAGAATAGATTCAGTCATGTGGAAGATAGAAACTCAGAACTGGAAGACAAAACAGAAGAAAGAATATGTGAGACCATTCATTTGAGTAAGTTTCTTCTGGGTAAGATGGCAGTATAGAAGCCATGCCAAACCATCCTAGAGAGGGATTTAAGCAAAACAATAGCAAAATACACTCATTCTGAAGAGTGAAAGAGTATAGGTTATTCTTAGACACAGTGGAGAAGCAGGAGAGACCAAGACCCACCAGAAAGTAGAAGAATGGCCAGAATCCCACTGAGGCACTTGCAGCTTGCCAATCCATGCACTCACATGGTACCACCCTGCCAGGTGCACCAAGTAGCGGTAGCAGCAGAAACCAAACAAGGGGATTTTTCAACTCTATCAGCCTTCTTTCAAAATAAAGGAAACTGAAGGAAAGACCGCTGAGATCAACTAAGGAGCTACTGAAAGGGATATAGGTGGAAATGCATGAGTATCTCCTGGAATCTGCACTCTCCCATCCCCCAAATATTAGAATGGTGAACCTCTGGCATTCAACCCCTAGTGAGAGTGCAGTGGGCACAGCCCATCAGAGCTGCAGCTCTACAGCAAAACACAGAGGGATCACCACCCCAAAAGGTGATGAGGCCTGAAGTGGAAAAGCATTTCATATCAGAGAAAGTTATAGGTTATATGTTCTTCATTGGATTTACCATTTTCAAATATACTGTATTTGGGGGTTAAATATTATTGCATTTGATGCTTTCATATTTATAGGGCCTTTGTCTTTTGCTTCTGTCATTATTGGGGGATAGGGTCTGATTCAAATTTAGGCTGACCTAGAATCCAATTCAGAACAGAAATTTCTACCTCTCAGCTGACAATATTAAGGATGTATAACAACACACACCCTTAGGGATTTTGGCTTTATAAGACTGTTCGTTTCAATCACCATAATTACATACTCTGTGCTGGATTTACTTGAATGTGTATATTGCTCAGTTGAAGTTTAGAATTTGCCAGTAAATTTTTCCACACAGTCCACTAAAATACTTGCTTAGCAAACAAACTCAACACCTAGGATTACTTCTGTGGCTGGATTGGGGTACAAGAACTACACATGGCACCTTAATGTCATATCCTGAAAGTATATAAAGGTGAATTGCCACATCTAAGTACATGGTAGATAAGTAGAAAATCCAAGTATTAAATCAATTCAGGATGCAAACGTCATTGCATTATAATACAAGAAACACAAAGAATCAAGATGATACAGTCCCACTGAAAATTATAAATGCATCAGAAATATTTATCAATAGGACTGTTTTAGATAAAATTCCTGACAAAGATTTTAAAAAAATAATTATATCTATACCCAAAGAAATTGGAGAAGAAATGAAAGGAACCAAAGATGAAAACAAAGAAAGAAGAAAACAAACTCCTGGAAGAGAACAGCAGGAAATTTCTGAATATAACCCCAATTGCTCAGGAAATAATATCACTAATCAATCACCGAGATCTCATGAAATTACAAAGCTTTTGTACAGCAAAGGACACTGTAAGTAGAGCAAAGAGACAACCTACAGAATGAGAGAAAATCTTTGCCAGTTACACATCTGACAGGTGATTAATATCTAGAATATACAAAGAACTCAAAAAACAGAACAATAAGACATCAAACAATCCAACTAAAAATGGGCTATGGAACTAAATAGAGAGTTCTCACTGGAAGAAATACAGGTGGCATATAAGCATCTAAAAATGTGTTCTACATACATAGCCATTAGGGAAATGTAAATTAAAGCTCTTTGAGATTCCATCTCTCTCCTGTCAGAATGGCTACCTCTAAGAAAACAAGTGACAGTGAATGTTGGCAAGGATGAAGTAAAAAGGTAAACTTTCTTCACTGTTTGTGGGTAATGTGGTACAGTCATTGTGCAAATCAGTGGGGAGGTTCTTGAGACAGCCAAAAATAGATTAACCATATGATCCAGCTATACTACTCCTAGGTATATATCCTGATGACTTTTCTCACTACCTTGGAGATACTTGTACAACCATGCTTATTGCTGCTATATTCAAAATAGCTAGGAAATGGAGCCAGCCTAGATGTGCCTCCACAGATGAAAGGATAATAACGATCTAGTATATTTACACAATGGAGTTCTACTCAGCAGTAAAGAAAAATGAAATTATGAAATTTTCAGGGAAATGGATGGATCTGGAAAGGATTATACTAAGTGAGGTAACCAAGGCAAACTAAGCCTACTGTTGCATGTTCTCTCTCATATTTGGATCCAAGCTACAAATGGCTTTTGTGTGCGCTAGTACCAAAAATCAGTAGCAGAGTCCCGTAAACTGTGGCTATAAGTGAGGGAGGATAGGGAAGGACTTAAGGGGACAGTATTGTATATATGTATGTAGAAGAATATATTACAGGGAGAGGCAAGGCCTACATGTGTGTGGGGGGATCAATCAAAATTCAAGGTATTCTGAATAAGACCTATGAAAATCTACTTTCTTGAATAATGGCACATCCAGAAGCCATAGATTGTTAATAGAAAGTTTTAAGTGCCAGGGATGGGATACCTTCCAGTGAGTTGTTGGCCAGAGAAGTGCCTGTTTCCTCCAAGATATTACAGAATATTGCTAATCCCCTTAGTTTCCCAGGAGAAAGAGATGGTAGAACCCTATTGCTGAAGACTTCACATGCCTGAGTGGCACAGTCACTGAGAAATCAAGCTGGTGCTGAGTAAATTCTTTCTCTCTGTATCCCAGCCAAATTAAAGCTGGAAAAAGCTGCACTGTATGGCTGGAGAGATGGCTTAGCAGTTAAGCACTTGCCTGTGAAGCCTAAGGACCCTGGTTCAAGGCTTGATTCCCCAGGACCCATGTTAGCCAGATGCACAAGGAGGCACATGTGTCTGTTTGTTTGCCGTGGCTGGAGGCCCTGGCCCACCCATTCTCTCTCTCTCTCTCTCTCTCTCTCTCTCTCTCTCTCTCTCTCTCCCTCTTTCTCTGCCTGTCACTTTCAAATAAAATGAAAATAAACATTAAAAAAAAAAGCTGCACTGTATGCAGTCTTGTGGGAGCCAGCAGTCATCAGCTGTGAAAATAGTAGACACTGGAAGCCTCAAGTATGGATATACAAAATTGTGAACAGCACCAGAGGGAACTGTGTGATAACCTTAAACATCCCAACAATCAGATCATTGGGATGCCAGAATAGGAAGCCATTGAAAAAAAGGCATGGAGAACCTAACCAAGAAAATTATTGAAGAAACTTTCCCACCATCTGAAAATAAAGTTCCATGAAGTTACAAGAATCTAACAGAAGTCTGAATAGATTGGACCAAAGGAGAAATTCTCAAAGACTTATTATCATTAAGGTTCAAAATTTTGATAACAAATAGAAAGTCCTAAAAGTAGAAAGGGAGAAACAACATATTACATATAGAGGTAGCCCCATCAGAATTACTTCACACTTCTTAGTGGAAACTTTGAAATCCAGAAGGGCCTGGTATGGAACACTGCAAAGTCTAAAAACTTATGGCTTCTACTAACCCATATGACTCTAACCAGCAAAAGTATACTTCATAATAGATGGTGGAAGAAAAAATTTCCATGGTAAAAGTCAGCTTTACAACTACATGAACACAAAACCAAACCTACAAAGTGTACTTCAGGGAACAACCAACCTCAATGCCTACAAGCAGATCACAGAAAACAAACTCAGAGAAGGCACAAAAACTACAAAGTCCAAGAAAATACCAAACCACATAAATCACCACAATATGACAGTGATTAAATTAAACCTCACAGTTATTACCCTAAACATTAATGGGTTTAATTCACCCAACAAGAGACTTAAGCTAACAGGGTGGATCAGGAAATTAGATCCCTCCTTCAGCTGTCTTCATGAAACCCACCTCACCACTAAAGACAGACATCTCCTTAGGGTAAAAGAGTGAAAAATGATATTCCAAGCAAACAGAAATAAGAAACAAGCAGATGTAGCTATACTGATATTGGGTAAAAAAGGTTCAAACAAAAAGTAATTTAAAAAGACAAAAGAGGCCATGTCTTTGTCATTAAGGGAATGATCCAGCAAGAGGATACCACAATTATCAATCTTTATGGACCAAACACAGGTGCAACACAATTCATAAAACAAAATCTTCTTGACAACAAAACAGAAATAACCACTAATGCCATCATAGTTGGGGACTTCAATACTCCACTATCAGCAATAGATAGATCAGCCAAACAAAAAATTAATAGGGAAGTAACAGAGCTCAACAATACCACAGATCAATTAGTCCTAATGGACATCTACAGAATGTTCTACCCCAAATCTACAGATTACATATTCTCCTAAACAGCCTATGGAATCTTCTCTAATGTAGATCGTATACTGGACCATAAAGCCTGCCTCCATATATTTAGAAAGATTGACACAATATCATGCATGATATCAGATCACAATGCTGTAATGCTAGAAATTAACAACAGAAGATATGTCTGGAATTCCACCAGCTCTTGGAAACTGATCAACAAACTTTTAAACAATAAATGGGTAGTGGATAGAATAAAAAAGGGAAATTATAAAATGTCTAGAATTGAATGAGAATGAGAACACATCATACCACAACTTATGGGACACAATGAAGCAGTCCTTACAGGAAAATTCATAGCACTAAAGGCCTTCCTAACAAAGACAGAGGGATCCCAAATTAATAATCTAACCATCCAACTAAAGAGATTGTAAAAACAAGAAGAAACCTACACAAAAAGGTACAGACAGAAAAAAAAATAATTAAGATCAGAGTAGAAACTAACAAATTGGAAATTAAGAAAACAAGTAAAACCAAAATTGATAAACCCCTGGCCAATTTGATCAAGCTAAAAAAAGAGAAGCTTCAAATTAATAAAATTAGAAATGAGCAAGGAGAGATCACAGCAGACATAATAAAATTGGGAGAATCATCAGGACTTATTTCAAAAACCTATACTCCACAAAACTGGATAATATAGAAGAAATAGATAGATTCCTGGACATATACCACATACCAAATTCCAACATCCGCTCATGATCACAATGTTGGAGAGAATAGGCATGGAAGGATTTATCTCAACATAATCAAGGCTATATATACTAAGCTCCTAGTGCCCAAATAATACTTAATGGGGAGAGAGTGAAGGAATTTCAGTTGAGATCAGGAATAAGACAGGGATTTCCACTCTTACCTCTGGTATTCAAAATAGTATTGAAAGTCCTAGCTCAAGCAATAAGACAGGAGAAAGAAAAGGGACACAAATTGAAAGGCAGAAGTTAAGTTAGCCATATTCACAGATGTTTGATTTTATACACAAGAGACCCAAGAACCACCATCTCAAAACTCTCAAAGGTGAATACCATCAGCAAAATACAGTATACAAAGTCAATGCACAAAAATCAGTAGACTTTACATATGAAAAACACAAGTTACAGACAAAGAAATTAGCAATATTTTCCCAGCTTTAATAGTAACAAAGAAAATAAAATAGTTTGGAATAACATTATACAAGGATGTGAAAGACTTATATAATGAAAACATAAAAACGCTCAGGAAAGAAATTGAGGAGGACTTGAGAAAATGGAAAGCCCTCCCTTGCTCCTGGATAGGCACAATTAACATTGTGAAAATGGTAACCTTACCACACATTATATACAGATTCAATGCAATACCAATAAAAATCCCAACATTTTTCTTTATAAAGATAGAAAAATGATCCCGAAATTCATATGGAATGGCAGAAGGCCTTGTATATCCAAGCACATGCTTAGCAAAAGATACACCTCTGAAGACATCACCAAACCTGATCTAAAGCTATATTACAAAGCCATAGTAACAAAAACAACATGGTACTGACATAAAAACAGGACAAATGGAACAAAAGTGATGATCCAGACTTTGGGTCAAGTAACTACAGCTACTTGATACTTGACAAGGGTCCTAAACAGTGTAGACTGGAATGAAGACAGCATCTTAAATAAATGGTGCTGGACAAGCTGGATAACCATATGCAGGAAAATGAAACTAGATTGACACATCTTGCCATGCACACAAATCAAGTCCAAGTGGATCAAAGACCTCCATATAAGACCATAAACTCTGCTACTACTGGAAGAAAAAAATAAGAGGAACTTTCCATGATATAGGAGTGGTAAAAGACTTCCTGAACAAAATATCAATAGTTTTCATGATAAACCTGGTATCAGCACAAGGGTGAAGGATATAGACATGAAGAACACTCAACTTCTACCAAACCATATGTACAGTGACACAGAGGCTCCCAAGACCTCATTACTGAAGTAGACCTCAAAGAAACTCAATATGGCTCAGGGAAGTTCATGGCAAAGGGAGCGGAAACATTGTTAGAGCCACAAGTAGGGACTTTATACACACAGACATGGCCTCTTTCCCATAACTGATTGCTACCCTCACAATGCATGATCCAAAATCTCCATGGGGACAGCTGGCAACCCCAGCAAGGAGGGACCCTTTAGAGGGGTAGGACAGGGAGGAGGATAGCAATGGTACCAACATGTGCTGTTCACACACTGAGTACATTCATATCTAATAAAAAATAGCAGGAAATATTTTAAATCAGAAATAATATGAGTAAACATACACAGAAATTCTGTTTTCATTCTCACCTTTGTTGGCTTCATAGCCATTTTTAAAATGCATAAATGGGTAGGAAACAGAGACAGGAAGAGTGAAAACAGAAGCAAACTGAGCAAGTAATACACAGGAGGCATACATAGAGACTTGTCTATGGTATAATCAGAGTGACAAGTGATTAATTAAAGGATGGGGAAAGGAAAAAGTAAGTTTCCTTTTGGTGTCAAAGCAAGGTTTGTGCTTATTTAAAAAGTGCCCAAAACAATGATTGACCTGAAACATTTATTATGAGTAATTGCCTCAAGCAAATACTTTTTAAAGTCTTTCCAGGGTTGCTGGACTAACTTTGAAAAATGAAATTGGCATAGCTGAAAGTTTGATTTTTTTTTTAAATAGCATGCTATCATTGCAAAATTGTTCAGTGCCATTTATTTACTTACTTTTTTATTTTGGCAATCTAATCTCTGAATTCTGAGTTTTTTAAAAATATTTTTATTTATTTATTTGAGAGTGACACACAGAGAGAGAAAGAGGCAGATAGAGAGAGACAGAGAATGGGCATGGCAGGACCTCCAGCCACTGCAAACGAACTCCAGACGCATGTGCCCCCTTGTGCATCTGGCTAACGTGGTTCCTAGGGAGCTGAGCTTCAAACCAGGGTCCTTAGGCTCCACAGGAAAGCACTTAACCGCTAAGCCATCTCTCCAGCCCCTGAATTCTGAGTTTTTAAACATGAATTTTATTATGGAAACACTTAGAAAGTTGTAAAATTGAGTAACGATATCTAGAAAGTACATATTTTAACTCTATTAATTAGACTATTAAAAATGTATAGTTCATTTCACCTTTTGAATTCAACATGAGATAATGCCTCTTTTAGAGGTGGCATATGGATTGAGATGTTTTATACTTTTCAATGCAGATTAGTATTTGTTTATGGACAAATGGCCCATTATAACTCAGCTTCTACTTGAGGAGGCAATTACATACCATGATATGAATTACCAGTAGAAATCAGCCCAGCATCCATTCACATCCTGACTATATTTACATTATTACTTTATACCTTCTCAATAATAACTTTCACAAAAGATTCATAGATTTTTCCAATGATAGAGTGTGTTATATAAGTTGCAAACATTCAAAATGCTTTTCTTCATGAGAATATAAAAACCAAACAATAAGTTATTTAAAAATGTTTAAAATATTAAAAAAATCTTAGGGAAACAGTATTAGAGAAGCCATATATCCTCATGAACAAAATTTTCTTTTGTTAATGTTTTATGAAAATATTAGTCATAAACAATAAAATTTTCCTATTTAAAGTATGCAGTTCAATAACATTTTAGTATATGAGCTATAAACCATCACTAAAATAAACTGTAGGATAATTTAATCATCTCTCCCCTAAACCTGTAAATATGTACCCATTACTATGTATTACTCCAATCCTTCCAGTCATAGGCAAAAAGTAATTTTTGTCCCTATAGATTGCTGCTATGAAATTTTGACATACATGGAAATACACATATGCAGTTCTTTCTTGATTACCTTTTAATCAAGTAGCATATTTTCAAAGTCCATCTATGTTTTATCTTGCATTATGACTTTATCACTTTTTTACTCAAACATTTCCAGAATAAGGATATATGACAGTATGTTTCTCCAGTTATATGTTGGTAGGTATCTTTGAGCTGTCTTCACTTTGACTGTTACTAATAATGCTGGTTATGAATGTACTTGTACCTGGTATTTACATGAACATAAAATTTTAGTTTTCTTAGTATACACCTAAAATGGAATTAATGGATAATATGGAAGCTTTTAATATAACTTCTGAGGAATTATAACAGACTGTTTTAATATCATTTTCACTGTTTTACATTCACACCAGCAGTGCATGATGGCTCCAGTTTCTCAATACTCACGTCGTCATTTGTTGGTTTCTTCTTTGTGGCATAGAAAGCTAATGAGTGTGAAATATCTCTTTGTGATTTGGATTTGCATTTCCCCTACAAATGACGTTGAGCAACTGATCATGTTCTTGTTCACTATTTGCATATTTTAGTTTGTCTATTTTGTGATGGGTTGCCTTTATAATATCAACATATGAGTAATTTGAATATTCTGTATAAATTTAATTTGTTTATCATATACAACTTGTAAATGTTTCCCAATATATGTTCTTTTTTGCTCTGGTGATGTTGTCTTTTGTTAATCCTTGTCTATCTTTATGTCTGCCTTTCTCTCTCAAGGTGCTGGACAGTGAACTTTGGCCTTAAACATGCTAGGCAAATATTTTAACAGCTTTATTCCCAGGCAACACTTTTAATTCTAATGAAGCTGAGTTATTAGTTGTTGGCTTTGCTGTTTGAACTTCATGAGTCATAGCTTTTAAAAATGGATAAAATAATAAAATAATCAAGATAAGAGCAGAAATTAATGAATTAGAAACCAAAAATATTAAGAAAATTGCTGAAGCAAAGAGCTGGTTCTGTGAAAAAAATAAACAATATTGTTAAACTCCTGTACATTTTGATAACATGAAAAAAGATATGTTTCAATTTAACAAAACTAGGAATTTAAAAGAAGTAGTTATAACAGACAAGTGAAATTGGTAGAATCACTAGTACTTACTTCCTATACCTCTATTCTACGTAACTGGAAAATCTAAAATAAATAGATAAATTCCTAGACACATACAATCTATAAAATCTGAACACAGAGCACATTAATCTCATAAACACACTTATCATACCCATGGAGATTGAAAAGGTAATTAAGGGCTGGAGAGATGGCTTAGTGGTTACGCGCTTGCCTGTGAAGCCTAAGGACCCCGGTTGGAGGTGCAGTTCCCCAGGTCCCACGTTAGCCAGATGCACAAGGGGCCGCACGCATCTGGAGTTTGTTTGCAGAGGCTGGAAGCCCTGGCACACCTGTTCTCTCTCTCTCCCTCTACCTGTCTTTCTATCTGTGTCCGTCTCTCTCAAATAAATAAATAAAAAATTTAAAAAAAAAAGAAAAGGTAATTAAGGCTGGGTATGGTGGGCACGTCTTAAATCCCAGAACTCAGGAGGCAGAGGTAGGAGGATTGCTGTGAGTTCAAGGCCACTGTGAAGACTACATAGTGAATTCTAGCTCAACCTGGGCCAGAGTGAGACCTTACTTCAAAATAATAATAATAATAATCAAAAAACCTACCCAAAACCCAAAAAGTAGAGTCCAAGAGCAGATGGCTTCTCAGCCAACTTCTATCAAACCTTCATTGAAGAACTAAAACCAATTTTCCTCAAACTCTACCACATAATCAAAGACCAGGGAATCCTTCTCAACTCCTTTTATGAAGCTAGTATCACCCTAACACCAAAACCAAACAGAGATACAAGAAGAAAAGAAAACTATAGGCCTATATGCCAGATGAACTTAGATGTAAAGATCCTGTACAAAATCCTTACAAGCCAAATTCAATGACACATCAAACGCATTATCCACCTTGATCAAATAGGGTTTATCCCAGGAATGCAGGTTTGGTTCAACATACACAAATCTCTCAATGTAGTACACCACATAAGTAAACAATCACAAAACCACATGGTCATTTCAATAGATGCATGAAAAGCCTTTGACAAACTACAACATAACTTCATGATCAAAACGTTGGAGAAAATAGGCATGTAAGGTCTATACCTCAATATAACAAAGGCTATCTATATAGCACCTTAAAGTGCAAATGATAGTTAATGGGGAAAGGCTCAAGGAATTCTCACTGAAATCAGGAACAAGGCAGGGGTAATCACTCTCATCTCTGCTCTTCAACATAGTACTAGAAGTCATAGCTGAAGTAATGATACAAGAGAAAGAAATAAAAAGGATACAAAGTAGAAAGGAAGAAGTCAAGTAAGCCCTATTTGCTGACAACATGATTCTATAAATAAGTGACCCAAGAGCCTCCATCTCAAAATTCCTAAAGGTGATAAATTCCTTCAGCAATGTAGCAAGATAAAAATCAATACACAAAACCAGTAACTTTTCTATATGCAAAAGTCAAAGGTACAGAGAAAGAAATTAGCAACAGTGCCCCATTTTCAACAGCAACAAAAAATAATAAATACTTTGGATTAACACTAACCAAGGTTGTGAAAGACATATATAATGAAAAAATTCAATTGGGCTGGAGAGATGGCTTAGCGGTTAAGCGCTCACCTGTGAAGCCTATGGACCCTGGTTTGAGGCTCGGTTCTCCAGTTCCCACATTAGCCAGATGCACAAAGGGGCGCATGCATCTGGAGTTCATTTGCAGTGGCTGGGAGCCCTGGCGTGCCCATTCTCTCTCCCTCTGTCTTTCTCTCTGTGTCTGTTGCTCTCAAATAAATAAATTAATTAATTAAAAAAATAATGAAAAAATTCAAGAAAGAAATTGAGGAGGACTGGAGCAGTTGCAAAGATCTCCCATGCTCCTGGATAGGAAGAATTAACATTTTTAAAATGACAATCATACAAAAATAAATATACATATTTTGTGAAATACCAAGAAAAATGCCAGCTGCATTCTTCACAGAGGTAGAAAAAAATGATCTCAAAATTCATATGGAATAGAAGTAGGCTTCAGATATTCAAACCTATCCTCAGCAAAAGAAACACCTCTGGAGACATCACCATAACCTGATACAGAGCTATATTACAAAGCCACAGTAACAAAACCAGCAGGGAACTGGCATAAAAACAGGAATATAAGCCAATGAAACAGAATTGAAGAGTCAGATTTTAGGTCAAGTAACTATAGTTACCTGATTTTTGACAAAGGCCCCAATAACCTAGACTGGAGAAAAGACAGCATCTTCAACAAAAGGTGCAGACAAACTGGATAGCCATATGGAAAAAAATGAAACTAGATGCATACATATTGCCATGCACAAAAAAAAAAAAAAATCAAGTTCAAATGGGTTAAAGATCTCAATATAAGACCTGAAAATATTCTACTACTGGAAGAAAAGAATAGGAGCAACTCTCCACAATATAGGAGTGGAGAAAAACTTTCTAAACAAAGCTCCAGTAGCTCAGGAACTTAAATAATCACTCAACCAGTGGGATCTCATGAAGCTTAAAATTTTGTGAAAATGAGAATAGCATAAGCAGAGATTATACTTGCCCACAGAATGGGAGAAAATTGTTGCTGCCTATAAAACTTATAGAGGTCTAACATCTAGAATCTACAAAGAACTCAGAAACCGGGACAAGAAAAAGTCACACATCTCACTCACAAAATGGGGCAGAGAACTCAATAAGGATTTCTCAGAGGAAGAAATAAAATGGCAAACACACACTTAAGAAAATGTTCAACATCACTAACCATCAGGGAATTGCAAATAAAAACAATTATGAGATACCATCCTTGTAAGGATAGCAAACATTAAAAAACATCAAATGTTGTGAAGGATGCTGTTGCAGTTACCTTTTCATTGCTAGACAATCACCTGACAAGAAGTAGCTTATGGGAGAAAAGGGTTGATTTCAGGCTTACAGATTACAGGGGAAAAATCAACAATAGAGTAAGAAGCTGACTCACTTCCATACATCCATACAGACAACCACAAACATCCAGAAAAACATGAATTTCATAGCTAAATCTACTCTGAACACACCTTAGGGCTGGGCTTAAGATCCTCCCCCAGTGACAGGTCCTCCATTAGGCTGCTGGGGGAGGTCACATGCTTAACTAATCTTAATCAAAATTATCTCAGGCTATGGGGGCATGCATCATAGTCAAAGCATCATATTCTGCTCCTGGCTCCCATAGACTCATGATCATCTTGCAATACAAACTTCACTCAGACCAACCTCAAAGGTGCCCAGATTGTTTATCAATTATAACACTGTTCAAAATTGCAAGTCTCATTTGAGATTCAAGACTGTTTCACAACTGTGAGCCCAGAGAGGTCAAAACCAAGTTATATCTTTCCAACACATAAAGGCAGAAAGTAAGCATTTTCATTGCAAAATAAAAGAAAGAAAGAAAGAAAGAAAGAAAGAAAGAAAGAAAGAAAGAAAGAAAGAAAGAAAGGAAGGAAGGAAGGAAGGAAGGAAGGAAGGAAGAAAAAAGCTTACCAAGGAAACTAGACAAATGCAAAATCAATAATGAGCAGATAAACATCCAACACCTGCAGTTCAAGTCCAACATCCATAACCAGTGAAAAAAGTCTCCAGATTCCAATTCAACCTGAAGGGACCAAACTGACACTATGACAGGCTTCAGTAAGATGCTACCCTAACTAGGCCCAAGTTTCAGTTTCCCAGAGAGGCAGGCAAGACTTCCAGGAAAGGGCAGGCAACTGTTAATCAATAGTGGCCCTGACATGTGGCTAGAGGAGGTAGCCTCCCAGGGGCTGAATCAGTTCCTGGAGACATGTCCAAACATGCCCAAACATGTACTTTTGCACCTTTCATCCCAATCAATAAAAGATGTACAAATCTAATTTCTGCCAGACTAACCAATCATGATGAAGGGGTACACAGTCTGCCTGGAATTCTCCTACATCTAGCCTGCCAAAACTTTAGGACCAGTCAAAGATGTATCAGTACAGTCACTGTTCACATTAGCCAATCATGTTAGAAAAGACTAAGCTCACCAAAATTCCTCTAGCTGTGCTTAGAATTTTTCCTTCAAGCCCCATCCTTTCAATGGCTCAACTTCAGGGCATTATTGTTATGAGCATGTAAGGACCAGCATATGGTCCAGGGCCAGTTTAGGATAAACAAGTTTGTTGTGAGAGTAAAAAATGCAAAGTCAAAGCTTGTAAGCAAAACTCTGTGTGCAGTGACATAGTAGAGATTAGCAGATGTGTGTGTGAAACTATTAGATAAGCATTGGAAGGTATAAAAACCCCAGCTGCTCAGCAACCATTGTCTCAGTCTCCCCGACACTATGAGTGACTGAAAGGTTGCTCAGCAGTCCTGACTGAGACCCCCGCGAGTACATCACCGATCCGAATTCATCAGCCCAACACTCTGACACTCTGTCCAAACGCTGTCCAAATGATCAACCGTAAACTAAAGCACTAGCTTACGCCAGCGGACCAAGACTCGGCTTGAAGCGCAGCGAACCGAAAGTAAACAACGTCACAGCTCAAACGTTGCAGCTCGAACCCCGCGTTGGACAGGTCATAAAACATCATAAACGTCGCAACTCAAATCTCGCGTTGTCAGGTCGTATACGTGTTAGACTCGTTAGAAATATTCTTGTGTTAGTAATGTAGCGATGAATATTATATTAGCTATAATATTATTTGTGATAGTTTGGACTTGCTTGTGTGTGACCTTCATCCCAGTAAACTCCTTTGCAAGTATACCAGTGTCTGAGTATCATTGATCTTCGCCGGCGGAATCCTCTCAACCAATCATATTTGAGAGTGCTCGCGACACATTATTTTCATTGTTTAAATGTAAAACAGTTTGGCCAATCTTTTTATTAATTTTTTTGATTTATTTTTATTTATTTGAGACAGAGAAAGAGGCAGAGAGAGGGAGAGAGAGAGAGAGAGAGAGGGAGAGAGGGGGCACACCAGGGCTTCCAGCCACTGCAGATGAATTCCAGATGTGTGCACCCCCTTGTGCATCTGGCTAACGTGGGTCCTGGGGAATTGAGCCTCGAACCTAAACCATCTCTCCAGCCCTAGTTTGACCACTCTTGAAGGTGGTAATATGCTTAAGGATTTCAGTGTAAGTAATTGAAACCAGTCTATGTGCCAGCAAACTGGCTTGAGTTTTTTAGTCGTGGTGGTTGGTTGTTTTTATTTTTTATTTATTTTTTTTGTTTTGTTTTTCAATGTAGGGTCTCACTATAGCCCAGGCTGACCTGGAAATCACTATGTAGTCTCAGTGTGGCCTTGGATTCACAGCAATCCTCCTACCTGTGCCTCCCCAGGGCTGTGATTAAAGGTGTACACCACCATACCCAGCCTGGCTTGAATTTTTTTTTGTGTGATACAATCATACATCTTTCTTATCTTTCTGTTCAATACCTTCTGACAAGCATACAAGCTCATTACTTTTAAATTCAACATTCATCAAACACTATGCATTGGGAGAAGAACATAACCAGCCTTAACGCCACTAACCTAGGTAAAATAAAGTTTTCTTTCCCCTTCAAAAGTTCATAAGCCAGACCTTCAAAGTACACAACTCTCTCTCCATATGGAATTTTCAAACTCTCATAAGAATAGTCCATTAATCTCTGTTACAATACTGTAAGCCTTTTCCATTCTAAAATGCAAAATCCTTCCACATTTCTCTAGCACATAAGTTCCAAAAAACCAAAACCTCCCTGGTCAGATTCATCACCTCAATTGTCCCACTTCTCAGTACCAATTTTACTGCTGCATATACTTTTGTCATTGCGACAGACACCAAATAATAAGCAGATTATGGGAACAAATGGTATATTTAAGGCTTAGATTCCAATAATGACACCATCAGTGGTGGAAAAAGCTGTCTTACTTCCATAGATCCACAAAGAGAAATACCAAAAAAACATAACTTAGGGCAGGAACATCTCTCCCCACCCCCATTGACACATCTTCCAACAGGCTTAAGTTGCAAGCTTAACCTTAATCTAAAACGCCTGAGGCTATAGGGAACATATATTCATATACAAACTACCACAGATGTGAAGAACTTAACAATCATAGATTATCCATACAAGGGCAAACAGTAAAACTGAGCTTGACAACTAATTGAAGATCTTAAAAAAAAAGCTAAGCATGCACTTATCCTATGGCCCAGAAAGTGTACACTTGTATAATATTCACATAAGGAGTATTTATATTCAAAATTGGATAAACTGGAAGAAATAGTTGAATTATTGGACAAATACTATCTAGCCAAACTAAATATACAGCATATTAATCTGCTAAAGAAGCCTATCACATCCATCAAGATTGAAAAGAAAATCAAAAAACTCCCCAGAAAGAAAATTCCAAGACCAGATGGCTTCTTGGTCAAAATATATCAAACCTGTATTGAAGAACTGAAATCAATTTTTCTCAAACTGTCTCACACAACCAGAGAACGGGGAATTCTCCCCAACTATTTTTATGAAGCTAGCATCACCTAATACTGACACCAGACAGAGATATAACACAGAAAGAAAACTATAGGCCTATAACCCTAATGAACTTAGATGTAAAGATATGGAAAAAATCCTCACAAACTGAACTCAGCTAAAGAAAAGGCTTCCTGAACAAAACGCCAGTAGCCAAGGAAATTAAATAAGCAAGCACTCAACCAATGGGAGCCCATGAAGCTAAAAAGCTTTTGCACAGACAAACATACCATAAGCAGAGGCAATAGATTACCCACTGAACAGGAGAAAATCTTTGCCATCTATACCACTGACAGAGCCTAATATGTAGAATGTACAAAGAACTTAAAAACAACTAATCAATAAAAAATCAAACAACACAATCCAAAAGTGGGGCAGTGAGCTAAATAGGGAGTTGTCAGAGGAAGAATTACAAATGGATAACACACACTTAAGAAAATTTTCAACATCCCAAACCATTAGGGAAATGTAAATTAAAAGAACTATGGCATTCCATCTTACTCCAGTAAGGATATCAAACATTAAATAATCAAATGAAAATAAATATTGGTGAGGATGTGGAGAAATAGAATGCTCATTCACTACTCCTGGGAATGTAAACTGGTACAACAACTGTTGAAACCAATATGGAAATTCCTGAAAACAATAAATATAGAACTACCAAGAGACTTATTCATTTCTTTGCAGGGCATTTACCCTAAATGACCCATGCTTCAGTAAAGAGATATTTTCTCAACTATGTTTATAGCTGCTCAATTCATAATAGCTAAGAACTGCAATAAACCCAGGTGCCCATCATTGGACGAATGGATAACGAAATTGTGGGGCATATACAAAATGGAATTCTACTCAGCAGTAAGAAAAAATAGTAGAATGAAATTATGAAATTTATAGGAAAATGAATTGACTTAGAGCAGATCATACTCAGTGAACACACACACTCAGAAATACAAATGCTGCATGTTCTCACTCTTTTGTGGTTCCTACCCTGGATCAGCTTGAGTTTCTGGTATACAGGATAGAAAACTTGAGGCTCAGAAAAGAGGAATGGAAGAGTTTGGGGGGAGGGGAAGAGGAGAGTGGAAGGAAATAAACACAAAATTAACCCAGAATGAACTGGTAGCATAGACATCTTTGTTCTTGAAGTTATAGTAAAAAATGTAACCCTGAACAAGAATATAGGGGGAACATGTGAAAAGAATAGCACTGGAGAAGGTGGAATAAAGACTAACCTTAAAAAGATTGGTTCTGACCTGTAACTCCCAATACCATAAATTGGTGCTATCCACTTTGAGCTATTGATCAGAGAGCCCTACAAGGTCCCCAAAACAAGACTGGCTTCTGTCAAAACACTTGATTACCTACCTGAGGCAAAACGTATGACCCTATTGCTGAAGGAACCATCATACACTGCCAGCAGAGTACATGAAGAGATCTGATTGTAATCCAGAAGAGAGCCAGTCTCCAGACAGTTAGCCTGTCTAGTGCTGGAAAGCACTACATGAGCTACAGGGGGAAAGTGGTCAACAGTGGTGTGAATAAGCAGGGTTTGAACCTAATCAGAAGCAACTATTCTGACAAGCAATATGTGTCAAGGCAATGGTAGCTCATAGCCTTAGTGGGTAACCAATGCCTTTCTGATTGGTTAAGAGATCTGCTCAGTGGAATGGACTGATAATGGAACTGGAAACCAGTTAAGAATCCTATGGAGACAAAGATTATGCTCTCCGTTGTCGGCTAAATCCATCAAATCTCCCTAAATTAATAATGATTATCCAATTTAATTTATGATAACTTCACTCTCCATTGGAGAATCTGGTTTTCTTTTTCAGAAGGTAGTGAGACCTGAGGGGATAAACCACTCCTTGCATTTCAGCCAAGGCCCAGGTGAAATCCCAGAGGAAATGAGGAGACAAGCAAGAGTGCAGCTTCCATCATGAGCTTGATAAACAGTGCCAGGGTAAATGAGACAGATGCTGAAGATATTCAACACCTACCAAAGCAGAAATCCAGAGGCTCCTAACAGCTCATCACTGAAACAGACTTAAACACACCCATCAAGGCTCATGGAATTTTGTGGAAGAAAGGATGGAAATATTTTAAGAGCAACAGGTGGGATATCATGCCTAGAGGCATTGCCTCCCCCCAATAACTGACTGCTACTCCCACAACACATAATCCACAACCCCATGGGGAATACCAGTAACTCCACTGTGGAAGGCCCTCCACAGAATGGTGGCAGGAAGGATGGAAAAGATAGTACTGACACATGATGTATCCATAAAACTATGGTCGTAATAAAAAGAGAGAGAGAGAGAGTAATATGTTTTAAAAAAAAAAAAAAAGAAAAGATATCCAGGCATGGTGGTGCATGCCTTTAATCCTAGCACTCGGGAGGCAGAGGTAGGAGAATCGCCATGAGTTCAAGGCCACCCTGACACTCCATGGTGAATTCCAGGTCATCCTGGGCTAGAGAGAGACCCTACCTCAAAAAACCATATATGAGTGTGTGTGTGTGTGTGTGTGTGTGTGTGTGTGTGTGTGTGTATTTACCAGCTCTGAAGCAGGTAAAAAATATATAATATATTTCAGGGCTTATCTGGCCCTGGTTTTGTTCAATTAAGTCAAGGTAAAGTTTAAGCACTTATAAAAAATATGTAAGAATGAATGTATAGCATGTTTATGAACGTCTTATCCATAAAAGCCAAAACCTTTAACAGTCATAAAATCTAAAGACAATAGGACTGGGCTTGAGAGATGGATAGTGGTTAACGTGCTTTTCCTCAAAGCCTAAAGAGCCAGGTTCAATTCCCTAGAACCCATGTAGGCTAGACATCCAGGGTGGCACCTGAATCTGGAGTTTGTTTCCAGTGGTTATGGATCCTAGTGCACTTATTCTCTCTGTCTCTCTCTTTCTTTCCCTAGTATGTAAATAAACATAAAATATTTAAAAAGACAAAAAGATTCACTATAAAATGTTTATATAATTAAATATTACATAGAAATGAACTCTAGATCTTCATGTATCTAACACCATGGGATTTAAGTATATAAAGAGATATTTTTACAAAAATAAAGAAAAATCTCATAGTAATAGTCTTTATAACATATCTCCATAATAGAATAGTAAACAAAAATGATAAGGGTAAAGAACATTAATAAAGTTGATCTATCTAACATATACAATGCATTGCCTAATATTGACATCTCAGTTTCACTTAAAATATACACAGAGCTCTTATTAAAATAGCCCATACTCTGTTTCATAAAGTATGTCTCAATAACTTTCAATGTCTTAAATCATGAGAATAAATGTTCAGACTACCATGGAATAAAGGTAATACACAATTAAAAATCAATAATCATCAAAATTGCATATTGGAAAAAAAATAATTTATAACTAGTTCATGGGTGAGGAAAAACACAACAGATGGTATAAAATTGGCAAAAATATATAGTGACAATAATACCTGAAAATAATAATCAGAGGAAGTACCTATATCAAATGACTAAAATTAAATTCATTCCCTTAAGTTTATACCATATAAAATAATCAGGATAATAAATGGTTTTAGATAGAAATAAATCAAGCAAAAGGAATGTAGAAGAAAATAGAAAGAAAATATGTGAATGGAAATAAATTAATTAGAAATCAAACATAAGAGATAATAACTAAGTCCAAGTGTTTGTTTCTTATAAATGTTAAATATGCATGATATACCTCTACAATGACTGGTCAAGAAAATAAAAGGGAGCCTAGGGGAATCATTATGGATTCTATACACAATGTAAGAAAATCAGAATTTATTCAAGTGACTTTATGCAGATGACTTTAACAATTTTCATGAAATGGGATATTTTTCAAAAACATTAAATTACCACATTTAGCAGATGACGTTGAAAATTGTTATACCCTGACTTATTTTATTTTTTATTGACAACTTCCATAATCATAAACACTGTCCCATGGTAATTCCTTCCATCTCCCCACATTCCCCATTGAAACTTCACTCCATCATAACCCCTCCCCCTCTCAATCAGTCTTTTATTTTGATGTCATGATCTTTTCCTCCTATTATGATGGTTTTGTGTATGTAGTTTCAGACACTGCGAGTTCATGGATATCCAGGCTATTTTGTGTCTGGAAGAGCACGTTGTAAAGAGTCCTGCCCTTCCTTTGGCTTTTACATTCCTCTTCAGCAATGAACCTTGAGCCTTGGAAGTTGTGATAGAAATATTTCAGTGCTGAGCACTCCTCTGTAACTTCTTCTCAATATCATGGTTCCTTTTGAGTCATCCCAAGGTCATTGTCATCTGAAAAGAGAAGCTTCTCTAACCAAAAGTGAGAGTAGCATTAATATATGGGTATGAATATTAAGAGAAGTGCTTACTGGGCAGTTTGGTGATCATAGTATATACATCTAGCCAGACACCAGCAGACGTTACACCACTAGATCTCATGATTACCCCTGTTGTAGATGTTCAGTGTCAGGGATGTATTCTCTCCCATAGAGCAGGTCTCCAGTCCAATTAGCAAACAGTTGATTTTCCCCATACCAGACATTCTACTATGCTCTTTTGGCCTGGCTGGTAAAATTTAAGGCTTGTAGTGTCCACTGTTGAGTATCTCCACTGATGATTTCTCTCTCTCCTATTGAACTGCTTGCAGTCTAGCTTTTCCAGCTTTCTGTCAGCTGGTCTACATGGAGGAGGTTTTCATCTCAGCTCCAGCAGGATTTCTCAGTGACCTTGCAGCCCAAGTATGTAGAGCCTTCAGTAATAGGGTCTTACCATCTATTCCTGGTGGGAAACCAAGAGCCTTAGCAATGGCCCATAATGTTTTGGTAGTACAGTGACCTTCTTGGCCAACATCCCTGGCATGAAAATTTTCTATGGCTTCTGGGTATTTCCATATAACTTATTTGTATCCTTTTAGATTTTTATTTCTTTTTAATAAATGAATTTTCTGCTACACACACACACACACACACACACACACACACACACACAGTCAAATTGCTTCATCAATAAATATATTCAAATCTTTATGGATGGTATAGAATCAATTTTGTGCAGACTCTTCCATAAAATAGAAGACTAGGAAGGACTACTGCCTTGTATTTATTTATTTATTTATTTATTTATTTATTTATTTATTTATTTATTTATGAGAGAGAGAGAATATTGGCATGCTAGGGCCTCATCCACTTTAATTGGACTCCGGATGCTTGTGCCACCTAGTGGGCATATGGGATCTTGTGCTTCTCTAAACTTTTGAGTGTCTGGAGTACGTGGGATCTAGAGAGTAGAACATGGTCTTTAGGCTTTTCAGGCAAGAACCTTAATCATTATGCCATATCACCAGCCCTTATTTTATATTTAAATAAGACTAGAATATTAATGCTTTGATCTCTGTTGAGTAGGGCAAGAGAAGAAAGTTATAGAAAAGTCTGTCCCATTTACATGAATTCAAAAAATTATAAAATATTGCCAAATTACAACCATTGTTAGATTAAGAGAATGATATATTACATTCAACTGAAGATGATTTTAGTTATGTAAGAGTGTGTTAGTATTGGGTAATCAGTTACATTAATGGAAAGAAATTTTGGCAAGTCATAAGACCATACTGATTGATGAAAACAAAGGGTTTGGGGAATTTATCATGTTTTTAAAACTCTAAGAAAATTAAAATTAAAAATAGGAATCAACTTTATCATATATAAGTTATTTACTATTTTCTTCACAAATGATCACAAGCTGAGCAGCATAAATTAGCACACACTTATTATCTCTGTGTATATGTCATGAAGTCTGGGTAGGCCTGGCTGAAATTAAGACAGTGGTAATACATCACATTGGAGTCTGTGGAGGAAAAAAGATTATTTTCCAAATTTTAGGTTTTTGGAAGAATTCACTTTGTTTCTGCTGTCAAACTAAGGATCCTCTTCCTTACTGGTCTCATCTGGAATTTTCCACTAGTATTAAGAAAATCCTGTGTACTCCTTGTAAATGGCCTCAGAGCAATAGTGCATCAAACCTTTCTCATGTTTGGAATCTCTTTGAATTCCTTTCTGCTACATTTCTGCTGTTGTTTTCATGTCTCATCTATCTATCTTACAGAAAATATTATCCTCATGAAGGGTCAGGTGAGTAGAATAAACCTATTGAGATTGTCTAGGTTTTCTGTTTTAAGATCTATAATGTTGCTTGGACATGTAGCTTAAGAGTAGGGCATTGCCTAACATGCTTGAGGCCCTGGGTTCAATCCCCAATATGACATAAAGGTAAATAAATAAATAAAAGTTGAAGGTCTATAATCTAAAATTACATTTAGAACATCCCTGTTTCCATTTAGACAATTCTGTTCATGGTTTCCAGAGACTACCTTTTGGCATTGCTGGAGGACCAAGCAACCAAATCTAAGTTATAAGTAATAGCTATATTTTTTTTTTACCTAATCCATTTTAAACAATTTGAACATTTTCATAAGAGATGTAGAGCTTATTCCTCCTTGAAACAGTTTCTAGTTGTCTATTTCTTTTCAGTTCCTCAAAGGTATTGAGATATGTCTCTTACATAAGCGATTTCTGTGGTAATCTCCCTATGGAACAACTATATACAATCAACTTGATGCCCCACAAAGCCCCATACCACATCAGAGCTATGCAGATGTGGCATATTTACCACAGCATGAATTTAGGGGACATATGGCTACTTGACTTAAATTAACCAATTAGGACCTTAGCAAACCTGTATTCATAATGCCTATGACCCCAATAATAACTTTAGTCCACAGGTCCATTTGTCACTGTCTTGCTGATGGAGCATGTATAGTCCAGAAGGCTTCTCTTTTCCTGCTGAGCTTTTGAGGAATGAAGCTACTTTCTCTCTAGAATATGCAAGTACCATGCTGCTTTTAGTATTTCATGCGTTTTATTTTGCTGCTTCCTTTGTGTCTTGCCTGACTAACTCAACCAGACTTGAGGTTTTCTACTAGTCAATGTGCCTAACTTGGTAGGAATAAACAAGAGATATAGGGGCATTTGTGAGTATGACTAAATGGAGACGACCTAGAGGTGGGCCAGACAATTAGGCTATCCACTAGGATAAAGAAGTGTCTTGTGAAAGGCACACACAAAATTTATAACCATATTCTGGAGAGAGACCTTTAGACAAAATTAGAAGTATAATATTAAATAGAGAATCTAAAAAAGCTAATCCTATACTGAATTGTAATAGTCAATCAGAAAAGTTTGGAAACTATTCCACTGAACTCACATGAAAAAAAGACTGTTATCACTGATTTTATTTAATAAGTTAGAATCAGAGCTATTTTGCTTTAAAGAAAGAAAATAAAGATACATGGTATGGGATTGAAATAATAGAACATTCATTAGGTGTTGATAGCCTAATTATGTACTTAGAAAATCTTTAAAAAGTTTATTGGCCAGAATCCTATAAGCCAAAGTACACTTCTTCAAGATACAGCATACAACATTAGAGAAACGTGAAATAGTGCATTCATTATGTAAGGGACTTTGGCGGTTCCTCTAGAAGTTAAACATGGGATTACTTTATGATCTAATATAAACTAAAATTGAAAATATAGACTCAAGAAAGTAATTTATTTATTTGCAAGGAAGAGTAGGGAAAGAAAGTGGGAAAGTCAGGGTCTCCAGCTGCTGCAAATGAACTCCAGACACGTGCTACCTTGGGCATCTGGCTAATGTGGGTACTGGGAAATCAAACCTGTTTCCTTCGGCATTGCAGGCAAGCACCTTAACCACCAAGCCATCCCTTCAGCCCAGGAATAGAATTTTTATACATAGTAAAACAGGTAAGAATCTTGAAAATTTTTTTGCTAAATTCAATAAGCTAGACAAAAAAGGCAAATATTGTATGATTAACTTATATGAATTACATATATTTAAATTCATGCAGACAGAAAGTACAGAAGTGACTACCATAGATTGGATATTTATTTTGTTTATTTATTATATAGAGAGATAGAAAGAAAGAGCAAATGGATAAAGAGAGAGACAATGGGTGTGCCAGGGCCTCTAGTCACTGCAAAAAACTCCAAAAGCATGTGCTACCTTGTGCATCTGTCTTACTTGGGTATTGGGGAATTGAACCTGAGTCCTTAGGCTTGAAAGTGCCCTAACTGCTAAGACATCTTATAGTAGCACAACAATGTGTATATAATAACATTACTGGGATAAACCCACAAAGTGTTTAACACTTTAAGCTTAATTTTATATGTATTTTACAGCAATTAAAAGATAAGCACCGGGCTGGAGAGATGGCTTAGTGGTTAAGCGCTTGCCTGTGAAGCCTAAGGACCCAGGTTTGAGGCTGAATTCCCCAGGTCCCACGTTAGCCAGATGCACAAGAGGGTGCACGCGTCTGGAGTTCGTTTGCAGTGGCTGGAAGCCCTGGAGAGCCCATTCTCTCTCTCTCCCTCTATCTGTCTTTCTTTCTGTGTCTGTTGCTCTCAAATAAATAAATAAAAAATGAACAAAAAATATTTAAAAAAAATAAGCACCTAAAATTAGCATGCTATAACACAAATCATATATTTATGTCCAAACTAAATGAAAGGTATACCAGGATAATTTTTGTCATGATTAAAAAATACCTGGCATTAACAACTTTCAAGAGTAAATGTTTATTATGGCTCACAGTTTTGGAGGTTTGATTCCTTGTTTAAGTGGTCCTCTTGCTTTGAGGACTATAGGAATATGGGACAAACTATTCAAGGCCAGGAAGCAAAGAGAAACATGAAGGTGCTACCAACAGAGTATATATCTATACAGGTATATATAAATAGGTGTTGCATGAGTATATGCAGCACCTATTTATATGAGTATTCATATGCATGTGGGTGCACCTGTGTGTATTGGTGCATGTACATGTGTATGCGAGTTCATGTAGAAGCCACGTGACAAAAATCATGTGTCTTCTTTAATTGCTCTCCACCTTATTTCTTGAAACAGGGTCTTTCACTGAACTCACAGCATACCTATTGGATTATAATAGCTATCCAGAAAGCCCTGCGCATCATCCCCCGTGCTTGGCTTGTCATTGACAACCTTATAGACACTTGCCACCACACATGTCATTTTTTGTGGGTGATGGACACCCAAACTCAGATCCTCATGCTTGCATGGCAAGTACTTTATCCACTAAGCCCTGTCCTCAGTCTCATCTTTTGAGGTAACATGAACTAAATGATCCGACAAAAAGGCCAAGAAAGAGTCCCACTTATATACTGTCTCATGACAAATGACAAAGGGAATGTTGGAGCTACGCATGGTGGGGCATACCTTTAATCCCAGCACTCAGGAAGCAGAGGTAGGATAATTCACGTGAGTTTGAGGCCACCCTGAGACTATATATTAAATTTCAGGTCAGACTGAGCTAGAGTGAGTCCCTACCTCAAAAAAAAAAAAAAAAAAAAAAAAAAAAAAAAGAAAAGAAAAGAAAAGAAAAGAAAAAGGAATGTTAGAATGCAGCAAAGATAACATTGTGCTTTTGAATGTATGCTTGCTCCATTGAACATTTCTATATAAAAATATTAAACTGTGATCCAAGGATCTTTAGGGATTCCTGAAGTACATGCCCAGAGCCCTGAGACCAATTCCCCTAGGGGCTGCATTGACCACTCAGAAGATACCTTGTTATGTAGAGTCTCAGAACTTTGTCTGTCATACTTTACAGTTTTCTCTGAGGAAAACACCCAGCAAGGTCTGAGACACACCTTGGTTCTCCTTAATCCATTGTATTTTTCCAGAATGTTGGGCATTGAACTCCTCACATAATTCAAAACAGTGGTGAAATAGAAATTACCATTTTCTGGATGGAAGATTAATATTTAATTATACCTTATTTCTTAGGCTGTAGAGATTGCTTAGTGGTTAAGGTGCATGCCTGAAAAGCCAAAGGACCTCAGCTTGATTTTCTCAGGACCCATGTAAGCCTGATGCACAAGGTGGCACATGCATCTGGAGTTTGTTTGCAGTGGCTGGAAGCCCTGGTGTGCCTATTCTCTCTCTCTTCCTCCTTCTTTCCCTCAAATAAATAAATAAAAATAAAAATAAATTAAAAATAAATCTCCTTTCCCTTCTGAACTCCAATCTATGTGAGAATAACTTTTTTTAAATATCTGAATAAAAATTACATACCATACTAAAATAGATAAGATAATCCAGCTGATTTCTATTAAGAACTTTTCAAACATACCAAAACATTGTTACTAATGTCATCAAATGATATTTTTGTTTGCAAAATATAATTGTCTTTCATAAATGTGTTAATTATGTTAGCAGTCACTTTTTAACAGAATTAACAAATATTTTGAATTTTTCTCAATTATTTTCAATTAGATTCAATATATTAGGTACCATTCATAAACAAATACTCCACAGTCAACACTAATTTTATGCAGGACGGGAATTTTGAGAATGAAATATATCTAAATCACAGCTACATAAGTAAATATTTCAAATCAGTTCATATATATGTATTAATAAGTTACCACTTTTATAGGAGGATATAAGACATCTTCATGATATTGTAAACTTTCTTAACATGAAATGTACTAATTTTATAAGAAAATATGGAACACTTGAGTATATTATCAAAAATGTAAAGTAAAAAGATAACCTATTCATAGTGTAGGAAATTGCATACATGATGTATAAATTGAACATGGAAACACTGTCCATATCATATGAAATCTCCTTAAACTTAATGAAGAAGCATCCAATAAAAGCGGTTAAAAGTAGTTTCAAAATCATCCTTCTTGTGGACAAAAATTATTTATGGGTTCTTAAATAAGTTGGCATTTCTAAATTTTTATCAGGATAGCCATATTTATTTTTTCTGGGCATCATCAAAATCATACTTATATCCATATGATCTGGAAGACTTGTGAAAATGAAACTATTATTTTCCCCATTCTATGCGGATAGTGCCAACCAAACTACACTGTTTGTATGACTTTAATGTGAGTGACTGTTACATTATCTAGTTGGTTCTGTTTCTCTGGAGCATGGTAATGTTGTCTCTATTTTTGTAAGTGAATGTCATTTCTATTTGAGATTATGTTTGCTCTGCTTTCAAACACGTCCATCAATGTGTAGGGTGGAAATGCACATGTTTACTCTAGGGTAAAAAGGGAAGGAAGAAACAATGAGTACCACAGAATTAGTTTCTGTAACACAACCTTGATATCAGGGCTGATTTTACAAGGACCCATGTCTAAAGATGTTGAAAACAAATTATGTGAGAGGCCAATGCTGGGCAGTGGTCAGGACACACAACAGAGTATCAAAGTATGAACTTTGGGCCAGTAGCAAACTACTTGAGATAGTAGTAGAAATGTAAATCACTTGGTGACATTCCATATGGTGTCACTCAAAAACGCTGGGTTTAAGTGCAGACATCTGTTTTAACTTGCCTTAAGTGAATTCTAATGCATTTTCCAGTTTGAGAATTATTTGTAGAGAAAATTATTTTGAAAAATTTAGCTGTGAGGGAAAGATAGCTAAGCATATTTAAAGGTGATGAAAGACTGCACTGAAGAAATGTGCTGAAAATATAGTAGTAAAAATGAAATTCCCCTGGATAATGTTTGTCAGTAGTCATGAGGTAATGAAATTGATCCAAGCAAAGAGTTATATATGTATTATAATAAAAATGAAAGGCAAAAATGATGGGTTCTGATAATAACATCAACAATTTATTAAATCATCTTATATGCCAAATATCATTCTCATGTATTCTCATGGATATATTTTGTATTGTTTTAATAGATCTATATGAAACTATTATTAGCACTATTGTACTGGTGAAAAGCTATAAATAGTGAGGATAAATAATCTCAAAGTTTGTAGATAACAACTAACAATGCTAGGTTTCTCACAGAGGCAACCACACTTTAGTGCCTATTCTTAAAAACTAGGCTATATTATATTTTTGATAATTGTATAAATTTAATATATACATAACTTACTTTTTTTATACTGTCCCTTGAATCTCAGTCTGGCTTTCAACTCACTATATAGCAGATGGTGAACATGAACAACTTATCAGGAATGATGGGTTTAGTGTGATACACAAACCTATCCAGCTTCTTTTGTTGTATGCATGTATGTATGTATGCATGTATGCACATATGTATGTATGTGTTCATTTATTTTTTCTGACACAGACTTTCTCATCATAGTTCAGGATGGCCTGGAAATCACTGTGTAGCACAGACTGGCTTTGAACTTGTGATTCTGTTATCTCAGCCTTTCAAAGGCTGAGATTATAGGTATGTGCCACCATCTCCAGCTAAGGTCGGACTTCAGATGGGAAGTGCAGAAGTTTAGAGAGTTCCTACTGAAAGGAGTATTTTTACCTGAAGAATCTGCTTACTATGATTGGAAGGGGAGCTCAGTGAAGACAAGGAAGGTCATTATTAAAACTGATCCTCATGCATAATGTCCCAACTTGTGGCTCTATGCACAGCGACATTGCCTCTTTCCCATAACTTATGGCTGCCTCCATAATGCACAACCCACAATTCCCATGGGTATGAGCAGCATCCCCAACAAGCAGGGTCCCTTTGGAGGGGGTGGAAATGAGAACAAGGATGGTATCAAGACGTCCTGTTTACATACTGAGTATGTCCTTAACTAATAAAAACTAAATAAATAAAATAAAATAAATGATCCTCGTAAGTCATGGAGACTAAACTAAGAAAACTACAATTGGTAATGAAAAAAATGGCCATGGGAAGAAGAGAATAAATGACTTCAGTGACATATATACATGTATATATTCTTAAGAAAATATTATTATCTTGTTTCCTCTGGCAGTAATCAGCTGTCTGTGTGTAGGCAAATACAATAGTCAGTCCATATTCAGTTTAATGTAGGGTGAGGGTTTTGTCAAGAGTTATGAAAATTAGGTAGAGTTTAATTGTAGATATGTATGGAAACAAGAACTATGTAAAGAGGGATAGGTGGACATCAAAATGAAATCACTTGTTCTGTCAAGAAAATTAGAAAAGAAAGGCAGGGCTATATTCCCACATGATTTTAATTTTCTGTTCTCTGGGAGGAAAGAGTTAAGCCATATTTATAAATATTTTCCACCATTTAAACATACTGTGCCTTAAAATTGGTGTTGTTTCACTACTTAGAAAACATATTTTCATTTGTTGTATTTTGTGTTTATCATTTTAATAGATGTTTTAACATTTCATGTAGCATAACCTACTTAACTCTTAACCACTAATGTTTCCCATAATTTATTTGATATGAATAAATACATATATATTTTGTGAGGAATTTTTCATCTTTTGAATGGTTTTTAAAGGAAATTTCAAGAATATAATAATTGAAATCAATGGTATCAGTAATTCTGTTTAATATGTTGATAAAATTACAAATTATTATTCAGAATAATTACCTCAATTTCCCTCACCATCAGAAAAGTATGACTCTGCCAGTCTTTCTGCCTGCCTTTCCCCATTGTGTTAAAAACATGTAGGTAAAGTACTTTGCTAATATAATTTGAGTAAGAAACTTTGTCTTTATTACTATTATTATAATTATTATTATTTTGTTTTTTTTGAGGTAGGGTCTTACTCTAATTCAGGCTGACCTGGAATTCACTATGTCGTCTTAGGGTGGCCTTGAACTCATGTCGATCCTCCTACATCTGCCTCCCCAGCGCTGGGATTAAAGGCATGCCCCACCATGCCCGGTTGTTTGTCCTTATTGTAATGATTATCACTTTTTTTTTTTTTTCCCCGAGGTAGGGTCTCACTTTAGCTCAGGCTGACCTGGAATTCTCTATGGAGTTTCAGAGTGGCCTCAAACTCACGGTGATCCTCCTACCTCTGCCTCCCCAGTGCTGGGATTAAAGGCGTGTGCCACCACTCCCAGCTAATGATTATTACTTTGATCACTAGTCTGTTCTATAAGTTTGTATATACTTACATGCTTCATATATTTATTTTGAGTGAAATTTATTCTCAATTTCCTTTCTATCTAATGTATCTATTGTGATATTAGTGTATTTATTTTTAACTTTGACAATTTTCATACATAATAAAATACTTCCCTTCAGATAGCATGAATACAGTCAATTCTTACAAAAGGAAGTACAAACTCCCAGTAGGCCTAAGCATCTATTTTATTCAGTTCATGTTCAAATTTGTGTCTTTGGAAATATTCACATTAATATGTGAATATTATGTGTGGCATTCACATATGGTAGCTAAAGAATGTTTTAAAATATTAAATTAGTGCAAATCTTTTAAATTTGCAATAGTAGAGTTATAGATATGATACAAACTAATATACATTGGATAAAAGGATAGTGAACAGTTTTATTGATACAGGTACTTATATTGGGAAAAGTATGATAACATTTAAATTCTAAATTTAAATTTTGGTGTGCAGTAAATATATGCATTGAATATGTTAAAGTAAAAACATGTTAAACTGGATTTGGTGGCATATACCTTTAATCCCAGCACTCGGAAGGCAGAGGTAGGTGGATCACTGTGAGTTTGAGGCCACCCTGAGAATTTAGAGTGAATTCCAGGTCATCCTGGGCTAGAGTGAGACCCTACCACAAAAAACTAATTAACTAATTAAATAAATAGAATGTAACAACTGCATATAAATATTCAACTTAATTTTTAACTTGATAATCATTTATATTCTGGTGAAAAATTATCAAATTTTTTAGATTTTGAATGTAATAATTTCTTAAATATTTTATTTTTGAAATACCTAGTACATAATTGTGAATATGCAACAAAAGGTAAGCAATTACAATAGCAGAATTATTTCATTGAAACAAATGAAGAAAATGCATATTATGGAATAAAATGCAATTTATGGATTATGCATATATTGCTGATGACAACATTGCTGAAAAATATAAAAATAAAGATTTATGGCTAGATTTGATATGTCTCTACTCTTCACCCTAAAATGTAATTGTTTCAGACATATATTAAAATGTTGTCCCTGTAATGATATATGTCAAATTAATATGTTTGTTAGATTAATTAGTATTTATTTATACTTGTGACATATGGGTCTTTATTTGTACTCTTTCCCCAGGTCTCACATATGTTAGAGATCAACAAAAATTTTGTAGTTGTTTATGAATTTATTAAATATACAAATGAAGAGTCACAATTCAAACAAAGACATATTTACCACATACATAAAATGCTCACATTCTTGAAATTGAACTATTTATTTTTAAGCCACTGCTCAATTAGAATGGTATTTTGGCAGGTAAATAAAAGAAAAAGTATGACTAGATATGATAGCACATAGCTATAATCTTAGAGGTACTAAAGAGGCATTGGAGGATTGTTGAAAATTCAAGGCCAGTGAAGGCTACATGGTGAGATCCTATCTCGAAGAAAGAGAGTGGAGAGGGAGAGGAGAAGAGAGGAGAAGAGAGGAGAAAAGAGGAGAGGAGAGGAGAGGAGAGGAGAGGAGAGGAGAGGAGAGGAGAGGAGAGGAGAGGAGAGGAGAGAGAGAGGCTACATAAATGAGCACTAATTTAAACCTTTATTAACTGAAAACCCAAACCACAAAGAGTCACACTGATAGTTTTTGCCATGCAAGTTTTTCCTTCATATTTATAAATCATATTCTGGTGGAACAGAATCTGAGAGACTATAATTGTCAAGCCACTCTTTTCTGTTGTTGGAATATTATATATATATATATATATATATATATATATATATATATATATTATATCAATCAATTCATATATATATAATCAATGAATATATATATGCATTGATTCTTTAAAAATTATCAAGTCTAGAAAAGTAAGATTTATAATATTTAAAGCACATTGTAACATAAAGACTACTTATGAGGGAAATCATGTATATAACAAAGACTTCAGTTGCTTGAACTAACCACAATAAATGTCCAAAAAATGTTCAAATAAAACAATGAGTCAGAAACTACAGGGATGGGTGGTATCTGAGTCTGTGGATTTTTTTATGTATATGCATGTTTGTTCAACTATGTGGGCACTTATGTGCATTTGTGGAAGCCAGAGAACAGCTGTCAGTGACTTTTCCTGAAGCACCATTCACCATTTGTGAGACAGGTTTTCTTCATTAGTTTGAAACATACAAATTAGGTTGGACTTCATGGCCAGAAAGCTCCTGGATCTGCCAGTCTCCATTTCCCCAGCATTGGAATGGCAAATTTTGTGTTGTTTACTTTATGTGTGGATCATCTTGTGAGATTTCTCCCTAGCTGAGAAATTGTGTTTGTTTAACATATGAACTGAAAAGAAGTCATACCCCTGTTGAAGATTCCACAAGGCTGATTGTGATTAGATCCTCATGACAGTTATAATGCTGCAGATCCACAACCAAATTAGGTTGTGGTATTTTTAGCCTCTTCATAGCCATGAAAAAAAAGTAATGCTTATACTAAATTTTGTTAAAATTTATTATGTATTAAAGGTTTTAATCACTATGTAAATGCATTAGTATGCTCAATCCAGCTTCCCATGGTCTGAGAAAAGAAGCATCTTTTGAGAAAGAAGAACTTAGTCATGCACTAGCATTGATCTTTTTAACATGTATATTTAACATTTGGGTAACATTTAGGTATTGATCTTTCTGTCCTTTATCCTCCAATTCTCTTTTTCCTAAGCTTTCTTCCCTTTTTACTGAACTTAATACCAAGTTTTTTTGTTTTCTTCTTTTTTTTTTTTTTTGAAAGGTTATACCCTTTTATTCCATCGTCCCTGTTTCCATTTCCCTGGGGCCCTCCTCAATGGACTTATGGGATTCACTGTGCAGTCATGAAGGCCTCAGTATATCCCAGTGGGATAGTGGGAGGACCATGACTGTGGGTCTTCCCACCTACTCTGTGGATATTACAATCTTTCCAACCTCTCTTCTGCAATGTTCCCTGAGCCAGGGAAGTTCTGTTGGCAGTCTGGTTTAGTGGTAAGTTATTCATAGGCTCTAAATTTCTTCTTTGATAGATTGTGCTTGATCTCTATATCTACCACCATAACCCTGGAGCTGATGTGGAAGAGACGGCAAATATCATGGTAGGAAGTCAGTTATCTTCATGTCTTATTGATTGATTTCAACTCTACTCTACTTTCTCTGACATTTATTTTTTTTTAAAAGCAGATTCTCCAACAAAGGGTGACAGCAGCTTGGAATAAAGGGGGTATCCAAAGTTATTTGAGACATTTTTGGTAGGCAACCAGTGGGGGCTTCTCTCTGAAGTCTATGAGTTTCCTGACTATGAGAATTTGACTTAGTTTCCAGTACCAGATATGATTTCTCTCCCACTGAGGGGGGGTCTCATTTCAAATCAGGGAATAGTTGGTAACATGTAGAGGCTGTGTGCTAATATTGCACGAGGGTGCACTTCTTGTCTAGATGGTTGATTATGTAGTCGTCAGGGTCCCCTGCTTATTTATACTGTTGGTGGCAGTTTTCTTCCAGCTGATCCCATAGTGCTTTACAGCATGATATGAGGTAGTCAGGAAGGAGCTATTTTCCCTTTGGATCTAGCATGGTAATTCGATGTCCTATGACCAGGGCCTGTGATGTCTTCAGCAATAGGGTCTTACTCTTGAGCTCTGGCAAGTAATCAGTGTTTTGACAATGGCCTACATTGTTATGAGAACCTCATGGGTCTCCTTGACCAACCCAACTCTGTGCCTGGGAAGTACTGAGCAGAGTGCATGATTTTAAGAAGGTTAAGTATTTTCACTGGTCTGCCTTTCCCCTTTATTGGTGGTTATACCTTGTAGAATGCTAGTCAGAATTAGGATATATGTGGGACTAATTTATATTGTCTTAACTTTTGTGTAATTTGCTCCCCACCCTCTGTACACCCATCCTTCTAAGACCACCAACCAAAAATATCCTGCCCTCCCCTAAGTTTTCAGGTAACTCCCTAGTTCTTCTCTCTACTGGTCCCATTCTCATTTTATACCCTTATTTCTGGTGCTGACTGCCATTTACACTCCTTTCTAGTTGATCCCTGTTAGGAACAACAGATGAAAGAGTACGGGTGACTGTTGTTCTTTGCCTGTGTTAACTTATTTGGATTTCTTTCTAACTCCATCCATTTACTTGACAATTTTATTATCTCATATTTTCCTAACTTCTGTGTAGAATTATACTGGGTATATGCTGTTGTATCAGTTGATGAGCACCTGGGCTTATTCTAGTTCCTAGCTCTTATGAATAAAGCAACAACAAACATGGATGAGGAAGTATTTCTGTAGCAAAGAGTAGTTTCTTTAGGGTGTGTGTCCAGGAGTGATAGCTTGATCAAATGCTAGATTTTTTTTTTCATCTTTTTCAGGTGTTTCCATACTGATTTCCATAGTAGCTACAGAAATTTGCACTCCCACAAGCAATGAGCTCCTCTTTCCACACATCCTCAGGGCTCTGTCATTATAAGATATTTTGATTGATAGCCCCCCTGACTGGAGTGAGATGAAACGCCAGAGTTATTTGATTAAAATTTTGTTAGGGATATCAGCATATAATTTTCTATTTTTCTTGGGTCTCTTTCTGGTTTACATATTAGAGTAATTCTGGCTTCATATGAGGAGTTTGGAAGCATTTCCTCTTTGCATTTTGCAAAATAATTTGAAAAGAAATGATTTTAACTTTTTTTTTTCTTTAAAATGTAGGGTATCCCTCTAGCCCAGGCTGACCTGGAATTGACTATGTAGTCTCAGGGTGGCCTCAAACTCATGGTGATCCTCCTACCTCTGCCTCCTGAATGCTGGGATTAAAGGTGTGTACTACCACACACAACAAGTTTAGTTCTTGATTAAAGGGTTAGTACAAATCTGTGGTGAATCCATCAGGACCTGAACTTTTTTGTTGGAAGATTTTTAATTACTTTTCTCCATTACATGAGAATTAATCGGTATGTTTAGGAAGACTATCTTTGGTGTGTTTAGTTTTGGAAGACAATAAGAGTCAATTTATCTATTTCTACCAGGTTTTCCAATTTTGTGGAATAAAAGTTTTTGACATATGTTCTAATGATTATTTCAATTTCATTTCTGTCAGTTGTGATGTCTCTGTTTTCATATCTAATCTAACAATGTAAGTCATCTCTTTTTTCTTTTTATCAAATTGGCCAGTGGTATATCAAACTTGTTTATTTTTTTCCAAAGAACCAGCTGTTCATTTCATAAATCTTTTTAATTGTTTTCTTTCTTACCAGTTCATTAATTTCTGCTTTTATCTTGGTACTTTTGTCCATCTGGTACTTTTGGGCTTGGACTGCTCTTGTATTTTCAGTGCCTTCATATATACATTTAAGTTGTTTATTTGAGAGATCTCTCTTTTTTGGTAATGTAGTCATTTATAGTTATGAACTTTCTTCTTAAAACTGTTTCCATTGTACCCCATAAATTTTAGCATGTTGTATTTTCATTGTCATCCAGTTCAAAAAATTTATGGGATTTCCTTCATGATTTCTTCAATAACCTATTCATTGTTTAAGCATGAGTTGTTCTGTCTCCAGAAGTTGGTGTGTTTTCTGTTGTTACAGTAAATAAATAAATAAAATGGACCTTATATATCAGTTAATAGTGATAATCATTCCTAGGATGTTATAACATAGCTTTGCAACATTTGGGCTATGTCCAAATTTTTACTTGTATAGATATCCTAGTAATAGACATTTTTGTACTAAGTTGGTTACATAGTCATTATGCTATGAGAAAAACTAGAAGAGTTTCTATAAGTTCTTGTACATAGGCTAAAGTGAATTAAAGAAGCATCTCAAGATCTGTTCTGTCTCAATCATTCACAGTGTTTCTGTTTTCCTACTACATCATATGAAAATAAAATATATAACAACATATTAGACATATATGATGTATTTCAGAAATATGACCATGGAAAAGGATACAAAATCTTTCCAAACAATTTCCTAGTACACAGGTGTATATTATTAAGGTCTTCTCTATATCCAGTAAACTCTTGGAGTCAGCTCCACATTATATATTGAGTTTCTTTATATTTAAATAGTTTCATAGTTTAAATGTCTCCCATAAACTCAGGAGTCTTATTAAGCTTCTAACATTGGACTCCAGCCATATGGCTGAAAGAGTTGTTATTGGGGCGTAGATCCTGGAATCCAGCACAGTGGTGTGTTTGGGGGTGGCTTGATTACAGCCTAAAGTTATGAAGAACACTCCAAGATATGGTGGATTTTTGTGATTGGTTCTTTTTGGTGTTTGATGTCTGGTGGTGATTTCTCTGTCTCTGGTTGGGCTTAGGAAAGGGAGCCAGCTATGTCTACCATTAATCAAATTTCCTTTGGATCTATAATACTGATATAAACCCATACCTCCCCTAAGCTGTGTCTGGTTTGGATATTCATCCCAGCACTGTGATACTATTAAGGAGAAAAATCATCAGAAAAATCTATATAATTGATAGTGGTATGAAATATACTAGAGAAGTATAACAGCATATTTATTTAGTTAGGAAAATATGTCAGAGAAACATCATCGCATATTTATGTTATTTGAATGGTAGGTGGCTAAAAAAGTATAGTACTGAACATCTAGAAATAATAGCTATGTTCAATTCTGGGTGAGTAGTTTGAACTCTGACTCAACACAAATTAAGGTTTTGTTTGCATATGTAAGACGCTTATTTTCTAGGCACATGAAAACAATTACTTAAAATTTATCTAAACTTCTGGTGTGAATTGCAAGAATTAAGGTAAAAAGAATGGCATGTCATTGTTATAAAGTAAAAATAAACAAAATGAGTTTATATATAAATGTCAGATTTTGGAACAATTGCATGAGAAGGCTATTTAATAAAATATATTTTAAAAAATTATTTGGGGCTGGTGAGATGGCTTAGCAGTTAAGCACTTGCCTGTGAAGCATAAGGACTCCAGTTCAAGGCTCATTTCCCCAGGACCCATGTTAGCCAGATGTACAAGGGGGCACACACGTCTGGAGTTCGCTTGCAGTGGCTGGAGGCCCTGGCATGCCCATTCTCTCTGTTTCTCTGTATCTGCTCCTTTCTCTGTCTGTTGCTGTCAAATAAATAAATGAAACAAATAAAAAATATTTGCAAATGGAGAGAGGAAACAGGCACATTTGGGCTTCCTGCCATTACAAATGAACTTCAGATGCAAGAACCACATTCATGAATCTGGCTCTAGGTGGGTACTGAAGAATCAATCTCAGGCCATCAGGCTTTACAAGCAAGTTTCTTTGAACACTGAGCAATCTCTCCAGCCCCAACAAAGGCTATTTTTTTTTTAAATATTAGTTGCCATGTGCAGACAAATGCATAAGAGAACATTACCTTTTGAGGTATTTGGTGAAATTGACAACAGACCAACAGAGATAGTGCTCTTTAAAGTATTAATTACATTTTATCAGTAAATAAAATGCATCATCAACATATTTTAGGCCACACCTGTAGTTAATCTAATAACTAGTTTCGCTATAAATCTTTTTAGTACAAATATGGTATAAACGACTGTGAAGCTTGACAATGGTTCCACATATCTAAATTTTAAGAAGAATTCAGTTTTTAGACAAAATATTTAACTTGTATAGCTACATAACTGCAGATCATGTATTTTTTTTTTCTTAGAAAAATTTGTCCTTAAAGAACTGGAAATCCCATGGGGAAAATTTCCTTGTCACTGTGAGGTACCCTGTAGAGAATGTTTCTGCTGCTGCAGTTTTAATTACATATAGTAAAACCTGGTCCAGTTAGAATAATAAGATGATGAAGATAAGCTGGAGAATATTTCTATTGAGATAAGTATAAAATGCAAGGCAATCACAATAAATAAAACACACACATATATTTATGAGTCTTGATTCTTTTTCTTCTGATATAGAGTTTTGATATCACAGTGACATAATCATGAAATCATGAATCATGAAAATGAAAGTATATGATTCAAAATTTTAATATTTCTGTTTCAGTCTTATTTATGTATTTATTAGCTTGTAACATTAAAGTATTCTTGTTTTAAATATACTATAAAGTCACTCCTCCCAGTGTGACATTTATTTTTTAAAACAGTATAGGAATGTTATCAGTTAAATGATAGTAAAAATAACCTCAGATATGATATAAACAATTTCAGAAAGTGAGGGAAAGTTTACATAATATACAATAAACATATTGAAACTTAGCCTATGGCAGAGAGAGTATGTGGGCATGTGCCTATAACAAGGAGTCTTGGAGGCTGCCATATTGCTTTCCCTCCACGAAGATAGGTAATCAGCTTTCCCTGAGTTAGTTAGACACTCAAACACAGAGTGGTGAATGACTTCCTGCATTGAACATCCAGTCTTCATGGCATAGCTGTGATCACCCTGTGACACACCCAAGAGAAGAGTCACCAGTGCACCCCATGTAGGTTGCAGAAATCATGAGTGGCACTGAATTCTAGTTGCGGGTGGAAGCTATTTAACTCTGAACATGTATGTCTCTTTGTGCTGTGTTTGGATCACAGTTGACTTGCAAGTAGTGTGTTAACATCTACAGTAATCTAACTGAATTACCCTTACAAATGTGAGAAACTTTTTAATAATATTTTATTTATGTGAGTGAGAACATGGTGGAGAGAGAGAGAAAAATTGGGCATGCCAGGGACTTTAGCCACTGTAAACAAACTCCAGAGGTATACACCATCTTGTGCATATGGTTTGCAGTGATATTGGAGAATTGAACCTGGGTCCTTAAGCTTCATAGCAAGCACCTTAACAGCTAAGCTAGCTCTTAAGCCCATAAAAGCTTTTAGAAAATATTTTTATTTATTTATTTGCAAGAATAGAAAGAAAGAGAGAAAGGAGATAGAGAGAATGGGCCCAGCAGGGCCTTCAGCTGCTGCAAATGAATACATGCATCCCATTGTTCATCTGCAAATGAACTCCAGATGCTTCTTTGTGCATCTGACTTTACTGGATACTGCAAAATCAATTTCAGGTTGTTAGGCTTTGCAGGTAAGTGCCTTAACCACTGAACCATATCTCCAGTCCCCACAAAAAAAAACAACTTTTAATAGGATATTTAAATTGTATAATTAACATTAAAAAGTTGGACCTATAGATTTAAGCAAGACGGTCAAGGAAGGGAGTGTTTTTGAACTTCAGTAATTTGATTGCACTGTTTTGTCATTCTGATCTCCTTCTTAAAACCAGCACTACACACCTGCTTGCTTCCTAACCAAAGTATGCAACAGACCACTTTTTTTTTCACCTTCTCAGAAAGTAGGGAACAACCATATATTCCTCAAAGTTATAATCGCCTACTGAGCAGGAGTACTTGCATGTGGGTAGTCATCTAGACAGCACACTGAGTGAGAGCTTCTAGCACTGCTCAGTATGGATTCTATTGCTGCTAAGGATCAGGAATCAGGACCAGTACATCTTATCCAATTTTGTGTAAAATCAGGAGTACCTAAGGGACTCTGTGTGGAATCTTAGGCTTAGAGATCACCCTAACTAGCTCAGTGGAGACTCTTGTATGAAAAAAAGGTGGCAAGTCCTGGGAACCTGGGGTAAAGAAGGGTATGTCCTTGACACTCCTTTATGATGCTGCCTCTCCTGCTATAATTGCAAGTCTGTACTGGAGGAACGTGGAGTGTTGAAATAACTTAAATGGCTATCCATCAGTCAACTTCTAAATATTGGTACAAAATACCTGACAAAGATCAGTTTAAGCGAGGAAGTATTTCTTACTTCGTTTTAAAACTCCAGGATACATTCCATCAAGGAGGGGAAAGCACTGTGGCAGGAAGCTTGAGAAAACCAGAAGCACACATGCCATATATATATATATATATATATATATATATATATATATATATATATATATATATATATATATATATATATACACACACATACATACATACACACACATATACATATACAGATATGTATATATGTATGTATGTATGTATATATATGTTTTTTTCCAAGATCTTAGCTAGTGGACTCGTGTTGTAAAAATGGTTCTTCACACCTTAATTATCCTAATCAAGATAATGTCTTATAGATGTGCTCAGATGCAGATCTAATCTATGTAATCCCTCACAGGTGATTCTAGGATCTGTCAAATTGACAATCAATATAAACCTCCACAGGCTATCATACTGGTATCTTAGCATGCAAAATAGTTTTATAAACCTTTAGCATTTAAAAAAACAGATATAGTCTAGGTTAAATAGTACAACTTTCCAAAGCCAAGCAATATTCATTTGGAGTTTAGTTTTCTTTTTCTGACTGAAAAACAAATCAATTTCTTAAAATTCCTAGATGTAAACACTATTGTTCTGAGGATCTGTGTAGATGAACTGATTAATTTCAGCTGTACCATCCTAATTTTCTCCCTTTGTTAAGGTTAGAAACTTTTGAAGTTTAAATACGTTGTTCTAGTCTTGCACAGGCAGAACTCTATTAACTGAGCTATAATCCAAATCCAATACTTTCAGTTTTCTCTTTTTCTTTTAATTAATTAATTTATTTATTTGGGAGCGACAGACACAGAGAGAAAGACAGATAGAGGGAGAGAGAGAGAATGGGCGCACCATTGATTCCAGCCACTGCAAACGAACTCCAGATGCGTGCGCCCCCTTGTGCATCTGGCTAACGTGGGACCTGGGGAACCGAGCCTCGAACCGGGGTCCTTAGGCTTCACAGGCAAGCGCTTAACCACTAAGCCATCTCTCCAGCCCCAGTGTTCTCTTTTTAATTTTTATTTATTTACTTGACACACACACACACACACGCATAGAGAGAGGTGGGGAATGAGAGCACCAGGGCCTCCAGCCACTGCAAGGAAGTGCAAACACATGTGCTACCTCGTGCATCTATATAACTTGGGTCCTGAGAATTAAACCTAAGTCCTTTGACTTTGCAAGCAAATGACTTAACCTCTAAGCCTTTCCTCCAGCCCCCCAATATTTTTCTTGATGTTTCAAAATTTAATTAACAGAATATATTTGTGAATCAAGTAATGACTATATTCAATAGTTGTGAAAAAGCAAATAACAAAAAAATAAGAAATTTATGATAGAGTGTAGATATATGAAGTAAAAATTTCAATTTAAATATAAATTATGGAGCACTATAAAATAATAGAATATATTCAATTAGAATTAAAATAATGTAAATAACAAAAATAATACAATTGGGTTTATTTTCTGTTAATTTCAATAAATAGTACCAAAGTAATGAAGGGATACATTTTTTCCATTAATATGCATTTGTTTACTGAGAAGAGCAAAAAGCATTCTAAGAGTAAGTAATTTACTATCAAAGGGAAGTTGTAAACTGTTTTTATGTTTTTTTTTTGTTTTTATGTGCATTAAATCACTGAAACATCATAAAAATTGTTTAGCAGGAGCTATTAGTAAATCCATTCTATAGAAGAAGATGTGAATTTATCTCAAAGAAATGGATGGGATGGTTGGATGTGGTCAATAAAATATTATTTGGAATGGATCATGAAATATAAGCTAAACAACTGGTGGACCACTTCTGTAGATTACAGTTTCCATTATAATGAGACATTTAAGCTTAAGTTTAATTGGTACTATTTATCTGACAGCTTGAAAAACTTGAACCTCATCTGGAAAACTGGGTTTCCCAAAGTCAAACCCAATCAGAAATTAACTCTGAATATTGATTCAGGTCTTTATGCTCTTGTAGTAATTATTCGTTTCACATTGTTACAAGAGATCCAAGTGTTTTAATAGCAGCCTAAATTTTAGTGTGGTGGCTTTGCTGCAGACAGGATTGGAGATATAATAAAGTGAAATGGCAATTTGCATCAAGGTCAAGACCATAACATGATCAATGGATGAATACACAAAGGTTTAAACAAGTGAAGAGAATTTGGAAACAGACCTGTGTGGTTTGATTGTATTCCAATGCCCACTTCAGAACTAAGTATAGCCAGCAATAGGCTTTCTGGTTTGTAATGCTTGCCACTTGAAATAGTGGAATCTCTACAATCTTTATCTATTAAGACATTGATTCAGTGAATACTGTTTCAATATATAATCTACCAAACAGGGTTCTAGGCATGACAGATATGATATATCTATGGACATAACAGGCAAAATTTCTGCATGAAGGAACTTACACTGTAGTAGAGGAGATAGTTAATAAATAATATAATAGGTGGGGATAAGTGCTAGAAAGAAAATTTAGCTTGGGTAGAGAAATAATGAAAAATGGTCTATAATTATAGTTATAGTGAAAAGTGGTTATGAAGAGGACTTTTAAAAGAATGAACTTTATGCGAAAATATGTTATTTGAGGCAAGAAGTCCTAAAGATATGTGGGGTAGATATGGTCTGATCCTCTATTTGAAAGCTGGCTTCATGTCCTCAGACTGTACAGATTGGAGGATTCCAAATATGGATAACACTTGAATCTTAGAGATTCTCTTTTATAAGAACATATTTGTGGCATTTTGATTTCAAAAATGGCACATATCTCTACTTCCCTTGGCATTTGAGCCCTCAGTGTGTTAGTCAGATTCTCATTACCCAGAAAAAGACAACTGCAGGATTAACTTAAGGGAGGAAAAATTTATTTTGACTCTGTTTCACAGATTTAAATCCATGTGTGGTGGTTTGATCCAGGTGTCCTCCATAAACTTATATGTTTTGAATGTTAGGTCCTCAGCTGATGGCAATTTAGGAATTGATGCCTCCGGGAGACAGTGTATTGTTGGGGACAGGCTTACAGGTATTATAAGCAGCTTCCCCTTGTCAGTGTTTGGCACATTCTCCTGCTGCTACTGTCTGCCTGATGTTGGCCAGGAGGTGATAGTCACCCTATGTTTATGCCATCATTTTCCCCTTTGAGCCTGTAAACCAAAATAAACCCTTCCTCCACAAGCTGCTGTTTTATGGCTATTTTCTGACAACAACATGAATCTGACTTCAAAAGTTAAAATTGGTACCAAGTAGTGAGATCATTGCTGTGAGAAACCTGACTTTGTGGCTTTGGGACTTTTGAAGATCATTTTTGAGAGGAATATGTAGGATTTGAATCCTTGGCCTAAGAGACTCTTTGCACTGCTCTAAGTACAGTTGGATGGACCACTATGGTCACAGTAGAAGGACCATACTACAGTAAGAGCTGTGGATTATTAGGTTTTGCTTATGTGGATGAGAAAAATCTCGCCTGGCCTGGGCAAGAAGGAGTTTGTATTAGAGTCTGGCTGTTATGCCCATGTCCTGAGAACTTGTGCTGTGTTGCATTGCATAGAAATGTACTGATGTGAGCAGAAGGATATGGCACAGAAAGAAATTAAATACGTGGGCCCCAACTGCTGCCTTTACAGCTGCAATTGCTTGAGAGATTACAACCATTGAGATTGGGCATGATGACCTGCATTGGGACAACAGGAAGAATGAAGATTCATTTGAAAGGCCCTTAATGTTGAAGGAGTATCCTGTTGTTCAAAATCTGTTTTATTTCCCCCCATCCACTGGATTATCAAGTTTGAAGCCCATTTGGTACTATGGAGTATAAAAATGTGTGGAAAGATAGGGTTATTGATTTTACTACCCAGTTTTGTTTTTTTTTTTTTTTTTCTTTCTGGAAATGGCAATGGGCATGTGAAGCAGGCTTATTGGATTACTTGTGTGGAAGCTCTGGATAGAGCCATGAAGATGAACTGTGGGTTGCAGTAGAGACCCAGTGGAGATACCAAGATAATGGGATGGCTGCCAAGGAGAGTTGACTGAACCAGATGAAGTTTTCTGGTACTGTGAGTAGCCTAGCAGGAGGGGTGGAATTGGAACTCCAGAAACTCGACACTGGTTAGAATTATTGGACATGGAGAATTGTCATTGGTTAGAATTGTCACACTTGAGGCTACAGAGTTTGATGTGTTCCCTGTTTGTTTTAAATCTTGTATTGGTTGAGTATTTCCTTGCTTTACTCAATGCCATCTTTTGCAGTGTAAATATTCATTATGGGTTTTTTTGGTATTATGGCACAGATAAAATACCTTGGACTATGGGGATGTTTGAACATCATTTGGACTGATAAAAACTATGCAGCCTTTTAAAGTTGGACTGAATGAATTGCATTTTACATCATGGATAATTATAGTTGTAGAGCTGGGGGTGAAATTTGTTGCTTTAATTCAGGTGTCCCCAATGAACTTATGTGTTCTGAAAGCTAGGTCCTTAGCAGAAGACTATTTGGGAATTGAAGCCTCCTGGAAATAGTGTATTGTTAGGGTTACAGCCAGCTTCCACCGGCATGTGTTTGGCACACCCTCCTGCTGCTGTTTTACACCTGATGTTGGCCAGGAGGTGGTTTACACCCTCTTCTCATACTAACATTTTCTCTTGCCATCATGGTGCTTTCCTTTGAGCCTGTAAGCCAATATAAATCCTTTCCTCCAAAAGCTGCTCTTAGTTGGGTGTTTTGTGACAGAAACATGAACCTGAATGCAACACCATGAAAAACTTGTTTCATTGCTCTCGACATTAGACAAGGCAAAAGATCAGAGTGGCAGGTGTGTACAGACAAGGCTGTTCAGTTTGTGGAAGCCAGGAAGCAAATAAAGAAGAAGGAAACCAAGAAGATACAGTTGAAACATATGACTACAGTGACTTACTTTCTCAGTTCAAGTCCTACATCTCAAAGTTTACATAAATGTCCAAATTAGCACCATGAGGGACATTTGATATTTAAACAATAATACTTAGCAATGTGACTATATTGTTCTCAACAATAGCTCAGTGTTTGTTTTCCATACTTCAAATCTAGACTATTTGCTTAAGACTTGATGCAGATAATATGATACAGAAAACAATGGTCCTTTCATGATTCTAGGCCTCAAGAGGCTTCATGCACATGTGGTTATTTTAGGACTGAGGCTGTCTTTCTAGAGAAGGTAAGTTCTTATGGATTTTTGCCTATTTGTCCAAGTGGCCCCAGTTTATAGCCTAAGTTATGTGAGAAAACTAAGATTAACTGAGTTGCCCTAGTTGACCTGCTAATCCATTACTGATTCCTATCAGCTTGATTAATATGAGAATTTTCCAGCCAACACTTTGACTCCTGAACAATAGTGCATTGACTCTAAGTCTACTCAATTTTGGAATGGATAGTTAATGAAACATTATTATGGTTGCAGATAACTGACTGTCTTCTTGGGATCCCTCCTCAAAGAATAATAGCTTTCAAGAGTTAGGAAATTAAAATAGTTCAATCTTGGAATGAATGCTTACATTTGAGCCTGTGATACCATCCCTAGTTTTCCTTGTATTTGTGTGTGTTTTCCAGTGCTATAGGTTATAGAGTCAAAAGTCAGTAAAAGAAGAAAAAGGTAATGCATATTAAGAAGGTCCAAGTAGTATATATGTATATATGCTTATTATATATGCAAACTTGAAAGAACTTTGAGCAAATCATAACTTGATGCAAGCAGAACAAATGCTTCTATAAGCATGGCCAGGTAGAATCTCAAATGGACTTCCAAAATCTCCCTTGTATTCTTTTCTTTGGGATACACCCTTTTATGAACAGGTCTCCCAACTCACCCCTGATCTAGATACAGGCCTATACTTTTTCACTGTAAACAACATTACTAGAAACCAAATTTCTTTTATTTACTATGGAAAGTGCATATGAAAGATGACAAGAAGTAAATTGCAGCCTTTGCTTTCACCCCATCAATCCTTTCTGTACCTTTTGTCATCTCAGTTTTACAGAGAAATTTCAAGTATATTTTAGAAAAATAACACTAAATATTTCCTAAACCTGCAATTTTTTTCATTTTATATTAATAATCTGTAAGTCTCCTATCTTTATGTTTATTTAAAAAGTAACTGAGGGCTGGAGAGATGGCGTAGCGGTTAAGCGCTTGCCGGTGAAGCCTAAGGACCCCGGTTCGAGGCTCGGTTCCCCAGGTCCCACGTAAGCCAGATGCACAAGGGGGGGCACGCGTCTGGAGTTCGTTTGCAGAGGCTGGAAGCCCTGGCGCGCCCATTCTCTCTCTCTCCCTCTACCTGTCTTTCTTTCTGTGTCTGTCGCTCTCAAATAAAAAAAAATTAAAAAATAACTGAATGTTTTGTATATAAAGGAATATTTTTGAGCCATCAAAAGGTTGCTTCCGTTAGGTGAACTTTTCAGTTATAAGAATGGATTGTGCAGATCACTCTCCCTCTCACTCCACATTCATATTTACTCATGCAAAAAGTGTTTGCCATCATTATGGAAATAAATGATTAGAGCTCCTATCCATATTAGTACTGTCATCAGTGATTAAGCTACTGAAGTCCTGCTTTTATTTTTTAATATTCATGTATTTATTTATGATTAGATAGATAGATAAATAAAAGTTGGGAATGCCAGGCCCTCCCACTACTGCAAATTAACCCCAGGTACATGCACCACTTTGTGCACCTGGCTTTATGTAGGTACTAGCTGGGCAATTGAGCCTGGGCTACCAGGCTTTGCAAGAAAGAGCCTTTAATAGCTAAGCCATCTCTTCAGCCCAAGTTCTGCTTTTAATTCCAGTGTAACCACTTGATGTGGTTTCACATTTTTGGTCAATTGTTATTGTTATTACATTTTGACTCATAGTTGATGTGTTGGATTTTTTATTTTAGATATTATTATAATATTATTTTAAATATTTCTTATTTTAAATCTGCTATATATATGTACGCATGTATATATGTGTGTGTGTGTATATATATATATATGTATATGTATATATAGACATATATATATGTCTATATATGTCTATATGTCTCTCTCTCTCTCTCTCTCTATATATATATATATATATATATATATACACACACACACACACACACACACACACACACACACACACACACACAACAAAGTCACATAGATTTCCTTCAGGATCAAAATGACTCAACTTTATAATAGTTGGTATTGTTTTCAACTACTTTTCTTTTTGGTGAATGGGTATATTTGCAGAAAATGCATACAATTAGTGTGGTGGTTTTTTGAATGTAAATGTCCTATTAGCCTATTTCTTTTTATTATGCTTCCTAGTACGAAGCAAGAGGAGTCCTGTTGGAGGAAGTATGTGACTAGGGACAGATTTTAAGTCCAGCTTTCCATGTTTAGAGTCAGCTCATGCTTGCTAGTGATAACTGCTCTCTGTGTTTGTGATGGAGTAAGGCAGATTTTTCTGCCATCATGAAGCTTCCCTTGGAAACTGTAAACCTGAAATAAACCCTTTCCTCCCATTAGCTGCTTGTGGTCAGATGTTTGTCCCTGCAACAAGAATGTAACTAGAACAATTAGATTGCAATTACTTCAGGAATAATACTTTACAATGTGACATAACTATACTATATATACTTAATATGTATCTACAAATTGACCTTTAAAATCTGTCTCAGGCAATATCTCTAACAAACTGCAGACTAGCATAACAATATTTATGTGTACACTGTATTCCCTGTTTAAAGTACTTTTTGTATGTACTCCTTTGTTCAAAAAATAAGATTGGAAGGTAGATGATATAAAGATGTATATGATACAATTTAAATAATAATTGATTCATAAATGTTTGTTCCTTTAGAAAGCTGTTCTCTTGAGATCTGAGAATTTTCAGAAGGGGCATTAAGAAGTTATTACATGCTGTCACAAATTATCCTAACACCCACTGGGAAATGCATAAATGTTTACATTACAAATCTGGGAAAAATTGTATGTGAATTTTAAAAAGTATTCCGGTTGGTAACTTAAAAAATAAATAGACATGGTCAATTTACTCTTCTTAATTGTAATTTGTATGCTAAAATTTGTTTTCCTGCTATTTAAATGGTAATTTCCTATAACTTCATTTTCAGGATCAAAATGACTCAACTTTATAATAAATATTATATTTTACAACCAAAAACCATCCTGCATATACTATGGTCATTAATATATTTGGGCTCAAACACCAGTGTTTCTTATGTGTTGTATTTTGTTCACAGTTATTTTGTCTGTACTTCAAATTGTGCTTTGAGGTTACAATTGATTACTAAGCAATGATGTATACTCATCTGGTGACATATATATGTATATATATATATATATATATATATATATATATATATATACATATATATATATGTTATTAGATTTTTTATTTCCTCAAGAATAAGATTTACTTTACTATATTTTTTTATTTATTTTAAATTTATTTATTTATTTATTTGAGAGCGACAGACACAGAGAGAAAGACAGATAGAGAGAGAGAGAGAGAGAATGGGCACGCCAGGGCTTCCAGCCTCTGCAAACGAACTCCAGACGCGTGCGCCCCCTTGTGCATCTGGCTAACGTGGGACCTGGGGAACTGAGCCTCGAACCGGGGTCCTTAGGCTTCACCGGCAAGCGCTTAACCGCTACGCCATCTCTCCAGCCCACTTTACTATATTTAAATACCACTTCAAGTGCACTTGAATTCTGAATTCACTGAGAAGAAAGCCCATCTTTCTGTCCTGACAGTGCAAAGTCATTGAATGAACTCCATAAATGCTGTTATAAGTTATTGGTACCTTATGGAGGAGACGAAGCTGGTTGTGAATTTATAAATCTGGTTTGGAATCATAGTCCCACCACTAGCAAGCTAAGTTCTAATATCCAGGTGGAAATCTTGTCAAGTTCATTTTTCTTTCAGTAAAAATGACAATATGACAACTTCATCTAGTCTGTGTAGGAGTCATTGGGCAGAATAAATTGGATGATAGATATTGAAGCTCAAAGTAAGCATGGTGAAAGGGTTTTCAAATAAAAAGACAGTATTTTCCTAAGATGGGTAATATGCTCACTATAATATATTTTATTTTATTTTATTTTTTTGGGGGGGCAGTTGAGGTAGGGTTTCACTCTAGCCCAGGCTGACCTGGAATTCCTTATGTAGATTCAGGGTGGCCTTGAACTCATGACAATATTCCTTCATCTGCCTCCCAACTGCTGGGATTAAAGGTGTGTACCACCATGCCCAGCAATTTTATTAAGTCAACCCTTCTCCCTATCTTTCTTCCTGTATACAAGCTTGCTTTCATACAGCATGAACTGAACCCTTTTGTGATATGCCTTACAATGTGATAAAAACCTCTGTGATATATGTCTATAGTGATTCAGCTATGATGATTTTAATGTTTGTGATTTTTGTGTATCAGAGAGAATGTCTATCCACACAAATTTCAACAGAACAGTTGATAAGAGATAGTTGTCACATCATATCTTTTTATATGGAAAATTTTACTAAAATAGTAGGTTTTTCACATTGGCCAGGCATGGTATAGTAGACATCTCCTGCCAAGTACATGAAGCTAAGAAAATTAGATAATAGCAAAAAGGTCAACATGGAGTGTGATCAGACATCAGGCAAAGTCAAAATTATAGAAGTAAGCATTTGCACAACTTTTACATACCCTAGTGAAAGACTTGACTAGAGATTAAGTGTGGCCTTAGTGGACAAAACAAGGAAAATATGGAAAAGTATGGAAAAGAGGGTAAGTTGACCCTTAAGCAGTACCAATAAGAAATAACCAGCCTTGTGATGGGAATTTTTAAATTAATTATGAACTTTACAATATGAACAAATTACATGTTGGTCACATTCCCTGCCTGTTATCCTCTTATATTCCCTCTCCTTCACCCCCAGTCCACTGAGAACCATCCTAAATGGGGTTATTGCTATTCACTGTGGGGTCATGAATACATGTCAATATCTTGAAGGGGGAACTAAGACTCAGCATACTCCTTTCCTCCCTGTGACTCTTACAATATTTCCTCTCCATTAATTTCCCCTGAAATTAATGTCTTGGTGGGTGTTATAAATCTTTAGTGTTGAGCTCTGTGTAATCTTTTCATTTCTGCTTTGATGAGTTTTGATTGTCCTTATTGTCTATCTCCACATTCCTGGAACTGATTGTCAGACTAGCAATGAGAGCAGAACTCATGTTATACTCACCACTTCCACTATGTCTTCTGGACCCTGCCAGAGATGCAGGGATGGTTCAACATATGATAGAAATTTTGAAAATGAAATTCTTTAACAGAAGATTATTCTCTTGAAAAAAGAAGTTAGGCTAAAATTGTGGATTAAAGCCACACTCAAAATTTACAAGCTAATTTCTAAAGCACTTTCCTTAACACACTGAGTTTCTTCTCATAGGCTTCTTATAGCACAGATGCTACTTAGGTCATAAGTGGTCTTGGAAAATGAATAAATATTTACATACAAACACCAGGACTCAGTTAACAATGAAAAGAAAGAAAGTAGCAAGCTCTTAAATAGACCAATATTCAATGGGCTTGTTGCTAATGTATATTATACTATGGAAAAACAGGGTAAAATTATATGTAATGCTTCAAGGTTTTATTCAAATGTGATTCTCTTTTCCACTATGTATGGTAGCCTCTTATACCCAGCAGTGATTACACAGCCCTTATCATTGGTGTTAGAAGCTATATCAGCATCTTTAATGGCAGCTGGATAAAAAGTTTCTATGTTGATCTTAAAAATATCATTCATGCTACTATTTTGTTATGCAGGCTGAAAATACATTCTGAATCAACTCTGAAAAGAAGACAGTTAAAGTACTTGACAGCAGTTATATAGTCAAAGCAGACTATAATTTCTGTTTCAGAAACCATGTGTGCAAGCTGATTTTTCTTCTACAGCTAAAGCGCTAGGGCCAGATTTTAAAACAACCATTTGTGTGCATAAAATGGGTAATTGCGCACACAAATGAAGAATTTTCTATGTAATTATCCATTTTACATACACAATATATTCTTCTGAGGGTGTTACACATGTACATGAAATTTGGTAAGCATACCCATTACACCTTCCTTTGAAAATCTTGTTCACAATGTAGGCTTATTCTACAGAAAAAATTGATATTCTTCCTGCTTGATTAAAAAAAAACACACAATCAACACTTTCATAAGCATCATATTAGGCATCGTATTTTTAATCAAAATGTCAATACCCATTAAATTATTAACCCAATAATACAAATGATCCTTTAAATGCCATGCTTATTTCATTGACAAAATTACAAAATCAAGACCCAGAAGTTGCACTTCTGCAAATATTAACAACTATTCAGTTAAACTTTTTTTTAAAAAAATGGTTCCCTAGAATCTACTGTCCATCTGTCAGCTCAAATGTGATTGTAAACAACCAAGAAATGAAAAAGAAAGGAATTGAGCAGAAGCAGAAAATTTCTTCTTTGAGGTCCACCTATGTCAAGGTTTATTCACATTTACTTCATGACAAAAAGCTTACACTGTTTCCTTATTCTGGCATACATCTGGTAAGACAGAAAGTTTTAATGGGAGGGTTGCTCACTTGGGAAATTCCTATATTATTGTCAAAATGAGAGAATAAAACAGTCACTCACTTCACAAAAGTAAATCGTGTCTTCAGGTTTGTAGCATGTTTCTCAGAAATGATTAAAGAGGTTTATTTGACTGATAACATTCTGAATGTTGTGGTTACAAATGTGGCATTCTCACAAAGCTTCACATAGTATTTGAGGCTTTCATAATCCCCAAAGAAGACAGCCATGTTTGAATATGTGCTGTTGTTCTTTTATTGTTGATGTGTGCACTTTCCTATCCCTGCTTTTCTTATTACCTCTCTTCCAGATCACTATACAACCTGTGCTAATAGTGTCACAGAGGCAGAAAGCTCAAGTTGTTTCAGAGAAGAAAAGAACACAATCATTTCTCTGCAAGGTAAAACATGTCAAACTGACACTTACTACACAAAGATCACAATTTGAAATCAATTATGCCTGAAACCTATGAATTGTTTATATTAAAGCTAAGTTGGATTCTTCAAAGTAACCCTTTTTTTAGGCGTTATTGTATAGTAATATGAGCAGGGACATAGCAGATGCACAGCAGGAATAGGAATATACTATTCACAGTAGCAGTCATGGCAGTAGCTGGATCAGAAGTAGCAGGGATACAAGGTAGGAATGGTCTTGCTACTAACAAACACAGACTCACTCATGGTTCACTATTCACCATATGCCAAGTGCTATGTGATGTGATTAGAAAAAGAAAATCTCTTAATCTTCACAATTCTGATACATAGTCCTCATGTTCTTTTTCAAGAGAGGAAATAAGACATTAAAAAGATAAAAAGGCTCTGAAATCAAGCTAAGTGTGGGATGTTGTCCCAGTACACTCAGATTGTAAAAACCAGAGCCTGAGGATAAGCACAACTCCATTTCCTTTCATTGCTTTGTCATTCCTATGTAGTTGTACCAGAGCCATTTTGCCAGATAGCTACCTATTCTTCAAAATATCATTCAGGAACTATAGATTTTCTAACTCATAGTTGTACTGAGTGGGAGTGCTGAATCAAAGTTCCTACTTATGCAACAATTCGTCATTTAAATTATTTGTTTATTTACAAAGAGAGAAAGAGGAGAGAGAAAATGCACACAGCCAGGGCTTCCAGCCACTGCAAAGGGACCAAGATCTCCTTGTGCATCCAGTTTACGTATGGGTACTGAGGAATTGAACCTGGGTTATAAAGCTTTGCAGGCAAGCACCATAACCACTGTGCAATATTTCCAGCCCACCAGTCATGATTTGAACATGGTGTTATATACAATGAGGGACCTCACTTTGTGACATATTATTATTTCTTTTTAAAAAAATATTTTATTTTTATTTATTTATTAGTTTGACAGAGAAAGAGAAAGAATGAGTGTCCCAGGGCTTCCAGCCACTGCAAATGAATTCCAGACACATGTACCCCCTTGTGCATCTGGTTAATGTGGGTCCTGGGGAATTGAAGCTGGGTCCTTTATCTTTGCAGGCAAATGCCTTAACTGCTAAGCCATCCCTACAGCCCTACTATTATTTCTTGATTAAGTAAAGAACAGTATTTGTTTTGAGGAGAGAGAAAGAGGGGGGCGGCAGGGAGAGAGAGAGAGGGAGAATTATAACTGTGCCTGGGTGAATAAGCATATACTAGAATACCTGAGTCTGCCAATAATATTTTTCCTTCCTTTAATAATAACTAAAGCTGAGAAAGACCTCAAGGAATAAACTGCATCCAGCTCATTAGTCTAAATCCTTTCATGATGAGCAAGTATATTGGGGTGTTTAATAATTTGTGTTTTCTTACAATCTTTCATCCTAGGGTCCTAGTGCATTTTATGAACATTCATACTCTTAGCACTGCAATTAGGAAGATGCATATGCATATATGATGGTTCAATGTAACCCAAAAGTTTACCTACTCTATAGTAGGTCACAATGTGTGAGAAAATCAGTGATGTCAGCCATTCTATTATGGAATGATTTATTCTAAACATGCATACTTAACAATTAAATTAAAAGTATGCATTCCTCAGATATGAACTTCTGTACCTGAATGACAAACTATGTAATTCACAACCACTGTTAAAACACTTTAGGTAGGAATGAATTATACAATAAAAATTATGTATAGAGCACATTAGGAAAGACCTTCTTGAGTCAAACACATAATTAGAGTGCTATAGAAAGGCTCTGCAAATAAGTTTATTGAGTTACAATTATGTAAGCAAATGCCCTTGCACACACATAGAGAAAGATTGGGATTTTTGACCTCATTACTTTGCTAAAGATTTTCCCATTGACTATAATTTATACAAGAGTCTTCAGTCAGAGCTGATTCTTACCAAGATCTCTATTATCCTCATGTGTGTACTAGAGAGGTCGCTATTAGGATTCCTTTTTATTAAGATACCTAATAGATCAGAAGACCTCTACTAAAATGCTCCTAGGCCATTTGCTAAAGTGTAAACTGGGTACTCATACAGTGAGAATAGTTTTGGGGAGTATCATTTGTGGGGAGTAAAGAATGCATGTTTGGCTTACGTGTTAAAAAAAATCCATTTTCTTAAAACCCTATAACATGAACTCGAGAGCTCCAAATTTGCACATGGATGTTTTATTCCATACTCAGCCTACTATTACATGCCAATAAGCATACAGTTTATTCCTTAACATGTAAATGTATAATTTTAAACATGTAGTATTTAAATAAAAGTAGGCTCTGGAAATATACAATGTTGACACCTAACAAGCTATTATAAAAGAATTTGCAAGAACAATACACATATACAAAGTATAATCTGATTCTCCTGATTTTTTCAATACCTTAAGCAACTATTTTTTGTTTTTTGGCTTTTTAAAATTTAATTATATTTATTTATTTATATTTTTTATTAACAACTTATATAATTGCAAACAATATCCCATGGTAATTCCCTCCCTCCCCCACTTTCCTCTTTGGAACTCCACTCTCCCTCATATTCCCTCCCCCTCTCAATCAGTCTCTCTACTTAAATCTATACAATACCACCCTATTAAGTCCTCCATTCCTCTCTTTCTATCCACCCATTTTCCTTAATGAGAGATGCAATCCAGTTGAAAAGTTGGATGGGTTAATTCTGCAGAACCTTTTTGTCTTCTGCCCCCAGTTCCCATAACTAATTCATTCCCCCAGTAACAATTTCCACTTGGACAAGCTTCTTCATAATGTTTTCTACATTTTGTTCTTCAAGCAGTGTTTCTGGCAAGCAGTTTGCTCCTTGAAGCAGCTTCGTTAAGCTTTAAGAATTTTAGCTGTTCACATAAAGAGCTTTCTTTCATCCAAGAAAGCATCAAGGAAAGCATCTAAAGGAAGTATAAAGCATCAAGCAAACTTACAAAATGTCTGGTATATTTAACTACAAAAAAAGACAACAGACAATGATTTGTGGGGTTTGATGACATTGAAATTACTGCACTTGGGACTTTATTCATTTCACAAATGAATAGAGCATTGTTTTTGGCCTTCTGTGATTGTTGCATTAGTCACATCTACCACATATTGTTTGAAGATATTATTTTGCTTATGATAAAATTGTCAGATTAAAAACTTACTGTCATATTATTTGGAAAACTTTGGGGGAATTTAATGCATAATGAGAAACAACAGATAATATTCTGATCAACAAATGAGAATAAGACCTTAACCCAAGGCCAAAACAAATTACCCAATCACCCATCAAACAGCAGAATGAGGAGATTTAGTGTGTATTTAACTGGAACGCATGTATTTTTGCAGGCTCACTAGATGCAAAATCATGTAGAACAAGATATCACCAAGCTATCAGACACTGAAAATGAAAGGGTACTCATTGCTAGGGATTTGGCAGTGTTCCTGACCTGGGAGAGATCTCTTAGGATAACCCCTCCTTTTTGGAACTCATCTTGAAAATATTTCAGGATTCTTGAAAATGAAGAATACAGGTCACCTTTCACTGATGGAGACATTTTACAAGGTTGTAATTTCATTGAGAACATTTGTTGTAGTGCTGGTCTGTTTAAGAGGAAATATCAAGGTCAGGTGATTTGCCTCAATGAGACACAGATGATGGGAGGAGTGACAAAACCCATTCATCAGCAAACCAATGTAAAAATAAAAGAAAATTAACAGGAGAGAGCATGGGGCAAAGGGAGAGACAAAATGTTTGTGGCCTGTCAATCTAAGCAGATAATATGCCTTCTGATTCTTTCAATTAGTTGCCTCCTTGTGCCATTCAGACACACTCATTTCATTTCACAGTTTATTTTGATTAAACCAAACTAGTGTACATGTTTTTAGTAGCCATTCCTTTTTTGTTGGCTTATATAACCCTAAGACTAAAAGCTCCTTAATGTCAACATCAGTATCCTTTGTTATTTAGTTTCTAATATATTCATTTAAGCATGATATGTTGCATTAGGCCTGTCAACAAAGTTTGTTTCCTGTCATGGAAAATTCCTTTTCCCCTGCACATTGCATTCAACATTTGGACGTAATTTTCTTTTTTGTTAATATTATTTATCTATTGTTTATTTGACAGAGGAAGAGGGAAAGAGAGAGAGAATGGGTGTCCCAGGACTTCCAGCCACTGCAAACGAATTCTAAATGTGTGTGCCCCTTTGTGCATCTGACTAATGTGGGTCCTCATGAATCGAATCTGGGTCTTTTGGCTTTGCAGGCAAATGCCTTAACTGCTAAGCCATCCTCCAGTCCTGAACTTAATTTTCTATATAAAAAAATTATTCACAGTGTGAAATAATTAATCTTATTAACAGTCCTGTGAACATCCCAAATTGGACTATGCTGATCTCTTACACATGTCTATTGGAATCCTCTGTACCATTTACTTTCATTTAATATACTTTTTTTCACAGAGATTTGTGAAATTATTATTCTGTATATATTACATATATATGTACATACACACACACACACACACACACACACACACACACACACACACACACATATATATATATATATATATATATATATATATATATATATATATATATTCTCTCTGTATTTGATATGTGTGGGTCTGAGTTTACTAACACTTAAAAACTCTTTCTTTTTTACCCTTATATTTATAACCATGCGCTCTTTCTCTTCCTCTCTAATAGGGAGATATTTCCCTAAAGATGCCTACAATTAAGAATTATTTCAAAGTGTTTTTTTTTTTCTTTAGACCTATAGACTATATATACCATTTTAAACTATCAAACCAGACCAAAGTGTCAGTTCTTTTTTCACTGAAAAATACCTTAGGAAAAGTTGTGATCTCAACACCATGGATAACTCATGATGGAAAAAAATATACAGATAAGTGAAATTCAGTAATTTAATGACCACACATCCAAACATGCATGGTAAGCCATCCCATCTGTGCCTCATTCTTTAGTAAGTGTTCATAATGCAAATGCTACAGGCTTTTCTAGGTCATTTGGCATTATGTGGGAAATCACCATTCTGACCCCATATGGTGAAGCATCAGTATCTAAACAGATTGGGAGGACAGGGTCATAATACACTGGAATCCTTGAGGACATCAGTTGCTGTTTAGTCAACTCAAAAGCAGCTTGACATTATTTTCACCAATGTCATTGTTGATTTTCCTACAATAGTTGTGTCACAAAGCTAACTGCTATGTGAAGATGTGTCTTAAATTTACTGTAGTAGTTTTAACAGAAACTGAAAAAAAAACATGTGATTCTATGTATATATAAATGATTATATTTAGATGGAGAATATAATATATAGATGATTTTTACTCATATTTATGTAATTTAAAATAGAATTAGTCAATTAAAATTTCCAGATGTAATAAGAACTTCTTTTTCAATTCACAATGCTTGGTGAAAAAGGTAGATACAAGATAAAAATCCTTAAATCAAAACACATTACATTTAGAATGAGTATTCAATAACATTAACCATACTCATTTGTAATTCTTGCAGAATTAGATATTGATATCAAATGCAAAATATTTCATGTTAACCTTCTCATTTTGTATTTTTCATCATCTTTAAAAGTATTACTGGGAGCTTTGATGGAAACGAAAATACTATTAGCATTGATTCCTGTTGACAAAATCCATTTCAGAATGGTCATCAAATATATTCCATAATATATGAAGCTCTATGAAATTTGCATCATTTTTAATCCTGCATTTAGGTTTGTTGGTTCAATGTACAGTTAATAATCCAAGACTAAGTAGAACTTGTAACTAGTTACCAGGCATCTTCACAGTGACACTTAGTATGCATTTACACCTGTTAAAAAGAAATGGTAAATCTGGCAACTTCATCTCTAAAAATTGTACTTGAAATTTATTCATATACATGACAAAATTGGAAAATAAATAACTATAGCATATTAAAATGCATGTCTTACAAAATACTAATCCTGAGACATTTTATATATATATATATATATATATATATATATATATATATATATATATATGTCCATATATGCATATTACATATATATCCATATATAGGCCATATACACACATATGTGTATATATGTATGCACACATAAAAGTGTGCATAAAATGTTTTGATTATATATATATATATATCCATATATGCATATTACATATATATTCATATATAGGCCATATACACATATATGTGTATATATGTATGCACACATAAACGTGTGCATAAAATGTTTTGATTCACATGTAATTTGGTACAAAGAATGAGGTGTCATTTCACAAACTGATAATAAATGAGGGTCACCTTAGAAAAATATAAAAATAATTTATTTTATTTATTTGAAATAGACCAGCGTATGTTTGTGTGGGGGGTTGTATATGTGTGTGTGAGAGAGAGAGAGAGAGAGAGAAACCAATCCAAGTAAAAGTGAGGAATGAATGAGAGCAGAAATTATGGTGTAATAAATGGAAATTTTATATCATTTCTTGTAAGTAATCTGTGCTTCTGTCAGAAGAATAATAATATGGATTAAGAGAGGCCAAAATATATATTCAGAATTTATTTAAACAGGAAGAAAGGGGCTAAATTGAAGTCAACTTTACATTCTGCCAGTTTTCTCGATTAAGCATTTGCCAAATTCTTAAAGTTTTATGATGAAGCAAATTAAGAAACAAAATGGAAGGATCAGAAAAGATTTAAATATAGAAAGACAGAATGGTTGTGATTCTGTATACACTAAAATTCAGACTCACATATATAAAGCAAATCTTTTAGAATTGAAAAAAATATAAACTGGGTCAGGTGTTCCCTCTAAGGGACTGGTGTAGGTTCAGACACTTGGTCTTCCTTTTAGGATGTAGAATTTTATTGTACCATTGCTGTTTGGGTCTATATTTGTGTTTCCTACCCTCCCTTCCCCTCACCTCCATCCCTACCCATCCTATCGTCTAGTCCATGAGAAGCATGCTGGGTAGGTAAGGCATCGTGGGTAGATTCAGGTTAGGTGCTGTAGATAAGTGAGACTATGTGGTTGTTTTTTTTTTTTTTCTGTGATTGGGTAAATTCACTGAGAATGATCTCTTCCAGCTTCAACCATTTTTCCTCAAATTTATTGTCATTTTTTCTTACTGCTGTATAGAATTCCATTGTGTAGATATACCACATCTTAGTTATCCATTCTTCTAGTGATGGACATCTGGGTTAATTCAAGCTCTAATCTATTACAAATTGAGCTGCTACAAACATGGTTGAGCAAATATCTCTGGTCTATGGTTTGAAAGTTTTAGGGTAGATGCCCAGTAAGGGAATAACTGGGTCTATTGATATATTTTTAGTCAGCTTTTTCAGGAGTTTTCATATTGCTTTCCAAAGTGGTTGTGCCATCTTACATTCCCACCAACAGTGGATGAGTGTTCGTACTTCTCCACATCCTCTCCAGCATTTGTTTTCATTTGATTTTTTGATGTTTGCTATCCTTACTGGGGTAAAGTGGAATCTCATGAATCACAGACAAGCCTCAGCAAATTCAAATGAATTAAGCAAAGATTATACTCTCTGATCAGAATGAAAGCAAATTAGAAATCAATAAGAAAAATGTGTAAATAATGAAATAATTCAAAGTTAAACACGACATTTCTAAACAATCCATACATCAAAGAAATCATAGTGATGCAAAATACTTTGAGGTAAATAAAAAAAATACATCATAACAAATATTTGAGGCATGAAGATAAAGCTTGCTGACTCTGGTTTAATTCCCCAGAACCCACATATAGTCATAAGCCCATGCATTTGGAGTTTGCAGTGGCAAAATAACCTGGCGTGCCCACATTCTTTCTCTCTCACATGCCCTACCACTTGCTCTCACTCTTCATTGTCAAGCAAAGGATATTTCTTAAGCAAACCCTCACATGAAAAGTGCTGAGGAAGAAATCTCGACATAGAAACAGAAAAACTGTGAAAATGATGAAATTTAAAATAGAATTAGTCAATTAAAATTTCCAGATGTAATAAGAACTTCTTTTTCAATTTACAATGCTTGGTAAAAAAGGTAGATACAAGATAAAAATAGTTAAATCAAAACACATTATATTTAGAATGAGTATTCCATAACATTAGCCATACTCCTTTGTATCTAAGAAATCTAAGAAAACTACAAACTGTTACAGAGATGTCAGTGTAGTTGAATTGCAAGAACTCTCTTTGAAATTATGCATGAATTCAAAGATGACACAAATTTGCACTTGAAGAATTAAGGAAAAAAATGTAAGCTTTGAATGAGAAATTGAGTAAAACAATCTAGATTCTTAAAAAAGCTAAATATAAATAAATAGTTCTGTGTTGAAGAAGATGAGAAATAAAGAGTTAGAAGAACAAGTAGGAAGAAGGACAAGACAGAATCATGTGAAGGAAAAAGTAGGAGAAGAATGAACAAGAGAGGGAGACCGAGGATGAGGAAGAGCAGGATCAAAAACAAGAACCTTATAACTAGATGACTAGATTAAAATTACACAATCCACTGCTTTTAATAAGCTTTATTTAGTAGCAAAGATATGCACATACAAAAAAAGAAAGGATAGTATTCCAGGCAAACAAAATCTAGAAACAATAAGAATTAGCTATATTCATTTGTATCAAAACTGAATTCAAACCAAATTCATTCAGAAGAGATAAAGACATCACATTTGGTAAACAGAATAAGTACATCAAGAAGATGTATTGTTTGTAAGTATAAATCTGCCAGATAGCATAGCATTTAAATTCATAAAACACCACAACTTCCATAAAGGGAGACATAGGCTACAATACAATAATAATGAAGTATTAAAGATGCTCTTTATATCACAAATAGGTTATATAGACCAAATATCAACAAATGGAGTAAGAGTGTACTATAGATCAAATATATATACAAAATAATCCCTCCAACATCAGGAGAATATATATTTTTTCAACAACATATGCATCTTTTCCCCAAATGTATCATATTCAAGTTAAAACTGAAAAAGAAATAACTTCATGCATCTTATTGGATAACAAAAAGTATAATAAGGAAATATAAGCCCTATAAACACCTATGGGAAATAAGCAATACACTTTTGAAGAGACAAAGGATCATTGATAAAAGAGGGAAAATTTATATATGTGTATATATGTATGTATGTATGTATGTATTTAAATCACATGAAAATGGAAACACAACATGCCAAAATCTGTGGGATGTGAATAAGAGTTATTGAGAAACATGATTGTAATAATCAGTGTCTACATTTAAGACCACAGAAAGCTGAAGTAAATAATCTAATGGGACATTTCAAAATCTTACTAAAAGAAGGGGAAAACCCAAATCAGCACAAGGAAAGAAAGAATAAGGTTCTGGGATGAAAATAAATGAAATGGTGATGAACAGAAAAACACAAAGAGGATCCTCAAAGTACAGAATTGGGCTAGTTGAAATGATTAACAACCCTTAGCCAATCAATCTAACCAAGAGAAAGGTGACACAAGGAAATCCAATAAGAAGTAGTAAAAGAGTCGTGGTTAAGGAAACTAAAATTTAGGTTATCTTTAGGGAATATTTTGATTTTTTTAATCATAATAATGTGGAAAATTTAGATAAAATAAAGTTCTAGACATATATGTTCTAACAGAACTGAACCAATAGGATTTGAAAGGATCAGGACTTTACAAAAGCACCAGGTATGCATGTCAAATCTATATATAGCATCATACTGAATGGGGAAAAATAGAAAACAATTAACAACACAGACTGCCTACTACACCAATTGTTCAGTAGAGTATTGGAACTTTTAGCCAAAGAAATCACAATAGAGAGTGATCTTCTCAGTAGAAAGGAACCCATAGCTAGAACTGTGAACCAAGTCAGAATCCTGTAGAGATGAGAATCATGGACTCCAACAAGAAGCTTCCACTAATCTGTGACAAAAAGAGACAGATTACACATATGAAAATCACTCTAAATTAATTAGGCTCATCCTGTGTAACCTATGCTGACCTCACTCTTTGTTGGAGAATCTGTCTTTTAAAGAAGGCAGTGAGAACTGAGGACAACCAGAATCTATCAATAAGACAAGAAAAAAATAGTTGATTCCCAATCATGAGATGACCCACCCAATGCACATCAGCTAAGGTCGAGGTGAAGCCACAGAGGAATTGGTGAGATGAGGAAGAGTGCTGCTTCCATGACCAGCCTTAAAACCTGTGCCAGGGGGGAGGAGACAGACAATGAGGATACTTAAAATGTACCAGAGCAGAAATTCAGAAGTTGCTCAGGGTGTATAAAGATTTTAAGAGCCACAGGGTGGGAGGGAACATCTAGAGATCACCCTCCCCATAACTTACTGCTGCTTTCACAACTCATAGCCTACAACCCCATGTTATATACCAAAAAACCCACTGAGGAGTACCCTCAGTGGAAGGGGGTAGGGAGAAGGGGTATGATGGTACCAACATATCATGTGTACATACAAAGTTTCTACTTAATAAAAATAAATAAATAATAGCGAGGCAAATAGAAAAGGGAGAATTCAGATTTCAGATTATACCTGTTTGTATATGATATAATTTTATTCCCCAAAGACTCCACCAAAAGAACTGATAAATTCAGCAAAGTGGCAAAGTTCAAAACCAAAATAGGAAAATCAGTAGATTTGATGTATATGTGAATAACAACCTTGATGAGAAACAAATTTTTGTCATAGCTTAAAATGAACAGCAATAATCCTGAATAAGAAAGTGAAAAACCTGTAAATTAAAAATTTAAGATTCTGAAGAGAGAAATTAAAGAATATATAATAGAAATTCTGTCAATGATCATGTATTAGAAAATGAATATTGTGAAAATATTCATACTACCCAAAGGTATCCATAGATTTTTTTTTAAATTTTTTGTTCATTATTTATTTATTTATTTGAGAGCTGCAGACACAGAGAGAAAGACACATAGAGGGAGAGAGAGAGAATGGGCACACCAGGGCTTCCAGCCACTGCAAACGAACTCCAGACGCATGCGCTCCCTTGTGCATCTGGCTAACGTGGGACCTGGGGAACTGAGCCTCGAACCGGGGTCCTTAGGCTTCACAGGCAAGCGCTTAACCGCTAAGCCATCTCTCCAGCCCTCCATAGATTTAATACAAAGTCATGAACTTATTACTAATATGCTTTACCAAATTACAAACCATAATCTGAAAATTCATATGAAGCACAAATATCTTCAAATAGTTTAAGCACAATATGTAACATAAACAGCAATGCTAGAGACACCAAAATTATGTATTTCAAAAATATAAACCAATGAGGTATGGTGGTGCATGCCTTCAATCCCAGTACTTGGGAGACAGAGATAGAAGGATCCATGAATTTGAGGCCAGCCTGGAACTCCAGAGTTAGTTCCAGTTCAGCCTAGAATAGAGGGAGGCTCTACCTTAAAAAGAAATGGTTGGAAAATTTAAGGCACAGTACCAAGAACTGCATAGTACTAGCAAAAAAGTAGACATGAAACACAATGAGATAGGATGAATGGAGGATCCACAACTAAGCCCTTATATCTACAGAGATCACATTTTGGACAAAGGGCCTTAAATACACAATGGAGAAAAGTTTCTTTGACAAATGGTGCTGGGAAATCTTTCAGAAGAAAGAATAAATACTTATTCCCTCCCCTGAAGAGAAATATGCATAATAATAATACAAAGAAATGGAATTATGTTCGGGGGCAGGGAACAGTATTGGGCAAGGTGGATTCAAACCAAGCTTTACATAACTATGTACAGAAACAAAGGAGATAAACCAATTACTTTAACTGATACAAGAAAATAAATAAGACTTCTGGCCAAGATGGTGACCGCCTAGCTGCACTGCAAATACCCAAATAATACTTAATGGAGAGAGATTGGAGGGATTCCCATTAATATCAGGAACAAGAAAGGGATATCTTCTCTCACCTCTCCTTTTCAATATAGTTCTGGAAGTCCTAGCTCAAGCAATAAGACAGGAGAAGGAAATAAAAGGGATAAAATTTGGAAAGGAAGAAGTTAAGTTAGCGCTATTCGCTGATGACATGATTGCATATATAAGAGACCCGAGAGACTCCATCCCAAAACTCCTGAAGGTGATTAACTCCTATAGCAAAGTAGCAGGATACAAAATCAATGCACAAAATTGGTAGCATTTCTGTATGCAAATGACAAAGATACAGAAAAAGAAATAAGGGACATAGTCCCATTTTCAATAGCACCAAAAAAAAAAAAAAACTAAACTAAAAAGACAAACAAACAAACAAACAAAAAAAAACCTTGGAATAACATTAACCAAGGAAGTAAAAGATCTATACAATGAAAATATAAAAACTCTCCAAAAAGAAATTGAGGAGGACTTGAGAAGATGGAAAGACCTCCCATGCTCCTGGATAGGCAGAATTAACCTTGTGAAGATGACAATCCTACCAAAGGCAATATATAGATTTAATGCAATTCCAATTAAAATCCTTACAGAGTTCTTCACAGAGATAGAAAAAATGATTTCAAATTTCATATGGAAAAACAGAAGGCCTCACATATCCACATATCCTCAGCAAAAGAAATACCTGTGGTGGTATCACCATACCTGATCTAAAGCTATATTACAAAGCCATAGTAATAAAAACAGCATGGTACTGGCATAAAAACAGGAGTATAGACCAGTGGAATAGACTTGAGGACCCGGATTTTGGGTCAAGCAACTACAGCTACTTTATATTCGACAAAAGACCGAACAATATAGGCTGGAAAAAAGATAGCATCTTCAACAAATGGTGCTGGACAAACTGGATAACCACATGCAGGAAACTAAAACTTGATCCACACATTTCACCACGCACTACACTCAAATCCAAATGGATGAAAGACCTCAACATAAGACCAGAAAGTCGAATACTACTGGAAGAAAATTTAGGACATACTTTCCATGATATAGGAATGGAGAAAGACATCCTGAACAAAACCCCAGTGGCTTGAGTTCTTAAACAGTCACTCAACCAATGGGATCATATGCATCTGAAGAGTTTCTTTACAGACAAGCATATTATAAGCAAAGCCAACAGAATACCCACAGGTTGGGAGAAAATATTTGCGGGTTATCCAACTAATAGTGGCCTAATCTCTAGAATCTACAAAGAAATCAAAATTCTAAACAATAAGAAGACAAATACCCCATCACAAAATGGGGTGCAGAGTTGAACAGGCAGTTCACAGAGGAAGATATACAAATGAAAAACACACACTTATGAAAATGTTCATCATACCTAATCTTCAGAGAAATACAAATTAAAACAACTATGAGATTCCACCTTACCCCAGTAAGTATAGCCAACATCAAAAAATCAAATGACAATAATGCTGGTGAGGATGTGGAGAAGCAGGAACACTCATTCACTGTTGGTGGGAATGTAGGATGGTGCAACCACTTTGGAAAGCAATATGGAGACTCATGAAAAAGGGTGTTATAGAAATAACAACAGACCCAGTTATACCCTTACTAGGCATCTACCCTAAAACCTACAAACCACAGGCCAGAGAGATTTGCTCAACCATGTTTGTAGTGGCTAAATTCATAATAGCTAAAAGTGCAAATCAACCCAGATGTACATCATTAGAGAATGGATAACTAAGATGTGGTATATCTACACAATGGAACTCTATACAGCAGTAAGAAAAAATGACACAAAGAAATTTGAGGAAAAATGGTTGAGCCTGGAACAGATCATTCTCACTGAACTTACCCAATCACAGAAAAAAATCAACACATATTCTCACTCATCTACAACACCTAACCTGAATCTACCAGAGATACCTTACATACCCAGCAAGCACCTCATGGACTAGACAATAGAATGGATGGGGAGGGAGGGGATGCATCGAAGGGGTGGAAAATAGTAATCTGGACCCAATCGGCAATGGTACCATAAAATTCTACTTCCTAAAAGGCAGATCAAATGGCTGAACCTTCACTAGACCCTTACAGGAAACACCTGAACCACAAGACACTGGCGAGGGTAGGTACAAGTCTAACCTAAATCTTCTACATCTTCCCTCCCTCCTTCTCCCCATCTCCCCCCTTCTCTCTTGTATATTAGTTATGTTTTTCCTCAATTTCTTAGTGGGCACTGACCTGTAACCCCCACTACTAGCTTGGGGCTACCATCCACAATGAGCTTTTCATCAGTGAAACCTACAAGGTTTCCCAAAACATGGACAGACTTCTGTCAGAGTACTTTATGACCCACCAAAGGTCAGCGGTAAGACCATATTGCTGAAGACTCCATACGCAGCTGACACATAAAATGGAATGTCATGGCTGGAAGCCAGGAGAGTGTCAGTCCCCAGACAGTCAGTGTGTCTAGTGCCAGAAGTTGCTACATTGGCGACTGGGGGAAATGAACAATATCTGTCCAAGCAACTCATGGTCTACCCTAATTAGCAACAAATATCCTGATATGATGCCCACACAAGTGCAATAGTGGCACACAGCCATGATGGGGAACCTGCTCTTGATTTGGCTAACTGATACCCTCAGTGATACGAAACCCATAGCTGGAGCTGAGAAACAAGTCATAACCAAACCGAAACATAAGCCCACTCTCCAATATCAAGCTACTATCAATTATGGGGTACAAGGGGGCCTACACCTATCAAACTCTCTATCAAAAAGTAAGTGTTATCTCAATTTTCCAGGTGCTAATTTACTCTCCGTTGGAGAATCTGCTCCTCTTTTTCAGATAGATGCAGATACTAAGGAGTGAGCTGCCCCAACATATCTCAAAAGGGGCCCGACTGAAACTAAGGATAATTGGCGAAACAAGCAAGGTTGATGTTTTCCTGATGAACTAGATACCAGCACAAAGGGGAAGGAGACCAATACAGAGAAAAATCAACTCCTACCAAATCAGAGAGCCAAAGCCTCAGAGGCCCCCAACACCTCAACACTGAAGCAGACCAAAAATGAACCCAACATGGCTCAGGGAAATGGAAGAGGGGGTGGAAAGAACATCAGAGCCACATGTTGGGTCATGATATGCAGAGACATTTATCATACCAATAACTGTGGGCTAACTCCACAGTGCAGGACCAATTTACATCAACAAGGAGGGTCCATTGGGAGGGGGAAGATCATGGATGAGCCCAAACAATGGTACCAAACTGCCTGTATTTGCTGAAAAGAAAACTAATAAATTAAATTAAATAAAAGAAAATAAATAAGATGAAAAATGCAGGAAAATTAACAAAAACACAACCATCCACCTACCTAATGTTATCCTTACTAGGCTTTCATCTAAGATTGATATCGTGTTGAGCATATCTACCTTGTAATTCTTTTTAAATTAATAATGAACTGGAAAGTTGAAAAATTGTGTGTTGGTCATATTCCCATTGGGTTATACTGTTATATCCCTTCTCCTCAGCCCACATTCCACTGAGGGCCACCCCCTGTTGAGTTATTGGTATTCACAGTAAGGTTGTGACTGCATTAGCCTCTTTCATGGGTGACCCTGCAGTAGGATAATCCTTCCTACTCTGAGGTTCTAGCACTATTTCTACCCTGCTCTTTCACACACTGCTTGACTGCTAAAATAAGTCATGAAAAGTTATACAGATAAAAAAAGATGAAATAAAACTTGACCAATTTGGAGATGAAATAATTGTTTGCATAGGACAATCATAAATGTACTTAAAATTAATTTCATAAATCTAATATGCATGTACAGTAAGGTCATAGGCTGCTACATATGACAGATATAGGACATATGTTTATAATGTATATTAAAAATGATTTATAGTCAAAGAATATAATACTCCATATTCAAGAGAACAAGAAAAATGAAAATCAAAGTTGTTTCCCTGAGGAGGAAATACAGAAGCCAAATAGAAACGAAATACTTATTACTGTAAGCTACTGATAAAATTAAAATGAAATAGATGAATTATATGCTTAATTCATAATAAGAAAGATGTATTATTACTTTTATTTGCCTCCAGAAAGAAAGAATTCTTGACTACGTACAGGACTTGTTTCATGGAAACTATGCAATCCCTGTGAAATAAATTAAATAAATTAAATAAATTTAAAAAAATACATAGGGTTCATGGGCTGGCTCTTTCAATGCAAAGATGTTGGGTTTTCCAAATCTGATATTTAATTTTTATTGGGTTCCCAGTAAGAATTTTACAATAAAATGTAAGATTATTCTAAGAAATATATAGAAAATTAAAGGAAATTGAACAGCTGACATCTTTAAAATAAAAAAAATAGAATGAAGAATTATTTTGTATGGCTTAGAGAGTTATTGTATAGCCACACTAATATAGACTGTGTGGTATGGGTAGAAATTCTTCACCGCCCCCCCCAAAAAAAAGCATGACCTACTTCAATGGAACACAGCAGGGGTAACTGAATGGAACCAATGTAAATGTTCAGTAACATGAACCCTAGAGATATAACGTCTGCTGCTGTCTGACTAAATGCATATACTCTGCTTATCAAACTGCCCAGTAAGCACTTCTCCTAATGTTCAAACCCTTATATTAATACTACTCACACTTTTGGTAGATAATCTTCTCTTTTCAGATGGCAGTGACCTTGGGATGACTCAGAAGGTATCATGGTGCTGGAAAGAATTGACCACAATGCTCAGTACTGCAATACCTCTATCACACCTTCCAAGGCTTGGGGTCTAAGGCGGAAGAGGTGGTGGAACGAATGCAAGAGCCAAAGGAAGTGTAGGACTCCATACAACGTGCTCCCTCCAGACACAAAATGGACTGGATATCCATGACCTCACAATGCCTGACACTATGTACACAAGACCATCAAAATACGATGAAAAGATCATGACATCAAAATAAAAGAAAGACTTATTGAGATGGGGGGGGGGATAAGAGGGAGAATGGAGTTTCAAAGGGGAAAATAGGGTCGGGAGGGTATTACCATGGGATATTTTTTTGATAATCATGGAAGTTGTTAGTAAAAATCTGAAAAGAAAAACTATAACATTATACTGGAATTACAAAAACAAAAACGCTTTTGAGTGGAGAATGTATATTTTCAGCTGAATCAATTTGAAATTTACATGTAGAAATGAACCATGACCTAAGTTTCAAATAATATGGAAAAACTAATTCAAAATATATCATTAAACTCAAATGTAAGAAACTAAATTGTAAGGTTTTATGAATAAATAAAGGAGGTCATAATTGTGAGCTTGAACAATTGAATGATATCTCAGATGAATTGAGTTTAGTACCAATTAAAACACCTTGGGAAAAACCTTGACAAGATATAAAGAGAAATATCAACTGGCAAAATTATTTATAACCATATACCTGAAAAATGACAAATGGTTCATACCCAGAGCATATAAAGCTCTCTCAGTATCCAACTGTATATATAGAACAAAAATCAAACTTTTTGCTACATAAACACAGAAGAGATATTTAACACTGTAAATCACTGGAGAAATTTAAATGAAAATCAGAATGAGGTCTTTACATATCTTGCAGAATGACTAATTTTTTTTTAAAGTAGTGACAACAATAAATGGTGGAGAATATGAAGAAAATCTAGGTCATACATGACTGGTAAAAATTGAAGATAGTATAGGTACTCAGACATTTTGGCAGTGTCTTAAAACACAGTACACACAATTATAATAAAACTTAGCTATTTTATTCCTAGGCATTTATTTTTTTCCTAGAGAAATGAAAACTTGAACACATGCACACACACACACACACACACACACACACACACACACACACACAAATAATACCATCTTGTTCATAATAGAACCAAACTTGAAACGATGAAAACATCTTTGATATGTAAAAATTAAACTGATCGATACCATGGGTTATTACCCAGCAATTAAAATAAATTATTGAGGAATTCCAGTCAAAATGGCATCTATATAACCATGCAGAAACCCCAAGAAAGGAGAGGAAAGGCATCTAGGGGTCACTGGGAATTTTAGAAGAGAGAAATCTCTAATAGCTCACCAGTGGGAGGGTATGGAGGGACAAAAAAGGGAATCAGCTGATTCCCAGACTGTCGGGTAATCCACTGCCCCCTAGTCACCCCAAGCGGCCATCCTAACCAGAGTCCCAGCCTCAGGCTACTCTCACAGTAACTGCAGGCAAGGAGACGCAATCCAGTAATTCCACCTGCACCCCCAGGCACAGGTAATTGCTATTGGGATCCACATGCCCTCTCCCCACCCCACCCCACAAGATCACAGGTCCTCCCATCCCCCATGTGTCTTCTGACCCTCCTTACTCCCCCACTCTTGCCACTTTCCACCCTGCTCCCACCCACTCCAACTTTGGAATTACTCCACGATGTCATGCCCACCCCTTGACTGCCATCCACTCAGCATGGCCTGCCCCTAACCCAGGACTTTAGATCAAGCCTCTCGGCTCTGCCCCCACAGGAATTCTGACTCCCTATGCTCTGCTCCACCTCCAAGCACACATCTTCTAGAGTGTGCAACTTGTCCAGTGCATGACTTCAGATGTGCTCTGCTCTGCTGGGCCCTGCCCCCTTCCCCGCCCTTACCCCCTGTGAATTCAGAACTGTTCTGCTACACCCCTCCCCATCCCTGTCGAGTCTTGACCCTCCCAACTCTGTCGTCATGTGACATGCACCCATGCTCCACCCCTCCTTCCACAGCAGCTCACTTCACCCTGCCCTGTCACCTCCTAGACTTCCACCCACCTGCAGTGCCCCACATCTTCCTTCCTCCCACTCTATCTGGCCCTGCCCCTGCACCTGCAAGTCAGATTCAAAGGCTCAGTCCTACCCCCACACAAATTCTGACCCCCTTCTCTCTGCTCCACCCTTAACCTTTAGACCTGCTCTGTTCTGCCCTGCTCTGACCTGCACCCACCCCCTACAAATTCAGACCTGGTCTGCTCCACCCTGTCCTACCCACAGGCAAGTCTTGACCCTCCCTAATCTGTCCGCAAGAAACACGCCCCTGGGATCCACTCCAGCCACCTTGCCAGCTGGCTACACCATGACCTATCACCCCCTAGACTTCCAGCCACCCTGCCCCACCATACCCCACATCTTCCTTCCACAGCGTGGCCCTGCCACTACCCCCACAATGTCAGATCCAACCACTGAGCACTGCCCTCACAAATTTTGACCCACACCACTCTGCTCCACCCCTAACACACTGGAATTTAGACCTGCTCAGCTCTGCTCTGCTGGGCCCAGCTCCCACCCCTATGAATTCAGACAAACTTGGCTCTACCCTGCCCCATCCCTAAGTGAGTTTTGACACTCAACTCTCCATCTAGACCCCACACAACCTGCCTCCAAGCTCAATGAAAGCACTCACGCCTGTCCTGAACCCCAAGATTAAATCACCTCCCCCCCATCTGAACCACAGTCCCATTCTCCCTGCTCCCACACTGTGATGGGCATACCATAACACAAAAGAAATAACATAAAAAAATAAGATGCAAGTAAATCCAATAAGATCTCTCCATCCTAGCATGGAAGTCTCTAATCAAAACATAGAAGAGACAACAGGATCAGAAAACCAAAATTAAGTTATGATCAATGCAACCCTGACTCAGATATTGGTAGTAATTGCACAAAAGCAGCAAAGGACTGACAATCATGTGAATGCTGCCATCACTAGACTAGATCTAATAGATAAGAAAAAAGAAGGAGTCCAAACAGACTTAAAAGATATAACAGAAAGAAAAAAGAAAAGAGGACTTAAGATACCAGCCAGATATACTAAACAAAGACATAAAGACATGCAAAGAAGAATTCAAAGAAGTATCAAGAAAATCAGAAAATGATGTGAAAAGGGAACTTGATGGAGGGATGGAAACCATACATAGAAAAGTAGTAGAAAATGCAAATCTAACTGAACAAGCCCAAAACTCCTTAGAGGATCTCCAGAATAGAGTCAGCCATGTGAAGGATAGAAACTCAGATCTGGAAGAAAATACAAAAGAAACAGTTTCAGAGTGCAAAAGATTCATTAAGTTCAAAAATTTATGTGACAAGAACATGAGGTGAATGTGGTATACCCACAGACGACACAACATTTGGATTATGGGAACACCAGAAGGGGAAGATATTCAGACCATAGGCATGGAGAACTTATTCAACAAAATAACTGAAGAAAACTTTCCCACTCTCTCAGAAGAAAGGCCCATCAAGATACAAGAAGGTAACAGAACTCCAAACAGATTAGACCAAAGAAGAAACTCTCTAAGCCATATTGTCATTAAGACTCTAAACAATGACATCATCAAGGAGAAAGCATTAGAAAGAGGTAGGGAAAAACAACACATCACATTTAAAGGTAACCCCATCAGAATCATTTCAGACTTCTCAGTGGAAGCCCTGAAAGCCAGAAGGGCCTGGAATTGAGCACTGCAAACTCTAAGAACCTGTGGCTTCCAAGCCAAACTACTCTACCAAGCAAAAGTATCCCTCATAATAGATGGTGAAAGAAAAACCTTCTATGGCAAACTCAACTTTACAACTATATGAACACAAACACAAGCCTACAGAGAGTATCTCAGGAAATTCTCCACACAGAAGAATTAAATAAACACCCTCAAGTACCTACAAGAAGCAGATCACAATAACCTAACTCAGAGAAGGCACAAAGAATTTCACAGTCCATGAAAACACCAAACCACATAAACCAACATAATATGGCAGGTATCAAATAAAACTTCGCAGTAATTACCCTAAATATGAATAGCCTGAATTCACCTATCAGGAGACTCAATCTAACATGATGGATTGGAAAATTAGACCCCTCAATCTGTTGTCCTCAAGAAACCCACCTCACCACTAAAGACAGAAACCTCCTCAGGGTGAAAGGGTGGAAAACAATATTCCAAGCAAATGGGAATAAGAAACAAGCAGGCGTAGCCATACTAATGTTGGATAAAATAGACTTCAAACCAAAAATAATCAAAAAAGACAAAGAAGGCCACTTCCTACTGACCAAGGGAACAATGCAGCAAGAGGATATTACCATCATCAATCTTTATGCACCAAACACAGGTGCACCACAATTCATAAAACAAAACCTACTCAACAATAAAACAGAAATAACCAGCAAGACCATCATAGTTGGGGACTTCAAACACCATTATCAGCAATAGATAGATAATCCAAACAGAAACTCAACATGGAAGGGAGAGAGCTCAAAAAACCATAGAACATTTAGACCTAATGGACATCTATAGAACATTCCAACCCAAATCTACAGACTACACATTCTTTTCAGCAGCATACAGAACAATCTCTAAAACAGATCATATACTGGGTCACAAACCTGCCTCTTTATATTTAGGAAGATTGACATAATCACCTGCATGATATCAAATAACAATGCTATATTGCTAGAAATTAACAACAAAACACCCACCAAAAACCCCATCGACTCCTAAAAACTGAATTGCACACTTTTAAACAATAAATGGGTAGTGGAAATTTTTTTTTTAAAAAAATGAAATATAGAAATTTCTAGAAATGAATGACAATGAGAACACATCATACCAAAACATATGGGATACATTGAAGGCGGTCCTCAGGGGTAAATTCACTAAATGCCTTCCTAAGAAAGACAGAGAAATCCCAAAACAATAATCTAACCATCCACCTAGAGGCACTGGAAAAGCAAGAACAATCCAACCCAAAAAGCTCCAGACAGAAAGAGATAATTAAGATTAGAGCAGAAATTAATGAATTGGAAATTAAGAAAACAGTTAAGAAAGTTGATGAAACAAAAAGTTGGTTCTTTGAAAAAATAAACAAGATTGACAAACCCCTGGCCAACTTGATCAAGCAAAAAAAAAGAAAAAAAAAAGAAAAAGAGAGGCACTTCAAATTTAAAAACATTAGAAATGAAAAAAGAGAGACCACAACAGACATAAGTGAAATTGGGAGAATCATCAGGTCTTACTTCTAAAACCTCTACTGTACAAAATTGGAAAATATAGAGGAAATGGACAAATTCCTAGACACGTACCATCTACCAAAGCTAAAGCCAGAACAGATTAATCTCCTAAACAAACCTATCGCACCTATCAAAATTGAAATGGTGATTAAAAAAAAGCTCCCCATAAAGAAGAGTCCAGTACCAAAAGGCTTCTCAGCTGAATTCTATCAAACATTAATGGAAGAACTGAAACCAGTCTTTCTCAAACTATGCCACCCAATTGGAGATCAAGGAAAGCTCCCTACTCCTTCTATGAAGCTACTATCACCATAATACCAAAACCAGGCAGAGATGTCACAAGATTAAAAAAAACAAAACACAAACAAAACAAAACAAACACAAACAAAACAAAACAAACAAACAAACAAACAAGCAAACAAACAAACAAAAAACCTACAGGCCTATTTCCCTGATGAACTTAGACCCAAAGATCCTGAACAAAATCCAAGCAAACTGAACTCAACAACACATCAAATCCATTATCCAACTTGATCAAGTGGGCTTAATCCCAGGAATGCAGGGGTGGTTCTACATACGGGAATCTGTTAATGTAATACACCACATAAATAAGGCTAAACACACACACACACACACACACACACATACACACACACAAAATGATCATTTTGATAGATGCAGAAAAGATCTTTGACAAAACAGAACATCACTTCATGATCAAAATATTAGAGAGAATCAGCATGGTTTATATCTTAACATATTAAAAGTTATATACAAATCTCCTAAATCAAAAATAATCCTTAATGGAGAGAGACTGGAGGAATTCCCATTGATAAGGAACAAGACAGAGGTGTCCACTCTCACCTCTGCTCTTTCATGTAGCAGTGGAAGTCCTACCTCAAGCAATAAAACAGGAGAAATAAATAAAGGGGATACAATTTGGAAAGGAAGAAGTCAAGTTAGTGCTATTTGCAGATGACATGATTCTATATGTAAGAGACCCAAGAAACTCCATTCCAAAACTCTTAAAGGTGATAAATTCCTTCAGCAAAGTAGCAGGATACACAATCAATGCACAAAAATCAGTAGTCTCTCTATATGAAAATGACAAAGATACAAGAAAGAAATAAGTGATGTTATCCAGTTTTCAATAGCAACAAAAAAAAAAAAACACCTTGAAATAACCAAGGAAGTGAAAGATCTATACAATGAAAACATAAAAACACTCAAAAAAGAATATGAGGAAGATTTAAGAAAATGGAAAGACTTCCTATGCTACTGGATAGGCAGAACTAACATTGTGAAAATGGCAATCCTTCCAAAGGCAATCTACAGATTTAATGCAATTCCCATCAAAATCCCAACATTGTTCTTCACAGAGATAAAAAAAAAAATGATCTCAAATTTCATATGGAAAAGCAGAAGGCCTCAGATATCCAAGCATATCCTCAGCAAAAGAAACATCTCTGGAGGTATCACCATACCTTCTCTAAAGATATATTACAAAGGCATAGTAATAATTAAAAAAAAAAAAACCAGCATTGTGCTGGGATAAAAACAGGAGTATAGACCAATGGAGTAGAATTGAGGACCTAGACTTTGGGACAAGTAACTATGGCTATTGATATTTGACAAAGGCCTAACAATATAGGCTGGCAAAAAGACAACATCTTCAACAAATGGTGCTACAAAAACTGGATAACCATATGCTAGAAATTGAAACTTTATCCACACATCACGTCATGCCCAGTGATCAAGTCCAAGTGGATCAAAGTCCTCAATATAACACCAGAAATGCAGCTTCTACTGGAAGAAAAGTTAGGAAGAACAGTCCATGATCTAGCAATGGGAAAAGACTTCCTGAACAAATCCCCAGTACCACAGGTTCTTAAACAATCACTCATCCAATGAGATATTATAAAGTTGGAAAATTTCTTCATAGATAAACATACAATAAGCAGAGTCAATAAATTACCCACAGAATGGAAGAAAATAGTTGCTAAATATCCAACTTACAGAGGCCTAATTTCTAGAATCTACAAAGAACTCAAAAACCTAAACAATAAAAAGTCAAACAACCCACTTACAACATGGGCCAAGGAACTGGACAGGCAGTTCACAGAGGAAGAAATACCAATAGCAAACACACACCTAAGGAAATGTTAATCATCCATAATCATCAGGGAAATGGAAATTAAAACTACTTTGAGATTCCATCTTACCCCAGTAAGGATAGGAAACATAAAAAAAAAAAAAAAATTCCATTGAAAATAAATGTTGGCGAGGAGGTGGAGAAATAGGAACCCTTGTCCACTGTTGGTGGGAATCTAAGATGTTACAACCCCTTTGGAAATCAATATCTAGAATCCTAAAAATTCAGACCATAGAGTTACCAACAGACCCAGTTATTCCCTTATTGGGCATATACCATAAAAGCTCCATGACTCACCTCAAAGAGATTTGCTCAATCATGTTTATAGCTGCTCAATTCATAATAGCCAAGAGCTGAAATCAACCCAGATGCCCATCACTAAATGAATGGATAACTAAGATGTGGTATATCTTCATGATGGTATTCTACACAGCAATAAGGAAAAATGTCACAATGAAATTTGAAGAAAAATGGTTGAGCCTGGAATAGCTTATTCTCAGTGAACTCACCCAATCACCGCAATATAATCATCACATAGTTTCACTCATCTACATCTCTAGATTTATGTCACAGTGTGAGGACCCACCATAGGTTAGTGGTAAGACCCTATTGCTGAAACACCATGTACTGGTGGTATGTAGCATGGAGTGACCTGGGTGGAAGCTGGAAGAGAGTCAGTCCCCAGGCAATGTGTCTAGTGCCGGAAGGTGCTATATGAATGATTGGGGGATAAAGACCAATATCTGTTCAAGCAACACATGGTCTAACTTACTTAGCAGCAAACAACCTGACATGATGCTCATACAAGTGCAATAGTGGTGCATAGCCATGGCAGTAAACCAACTTCTCTCAATTTGGCTAACTGGTCTGCTCAGTGGAACATAACCCATAGCTGGAGCTAGGAAACAAGTCAGAACCATATCCAAAAATAAAGCCATTCTCCACTAATCTTTCTCTAAAAACCAATGGTTAACACATCTACTTGGTACTAACTTTACTTTCTGTTGGAGAATCTCCTTCTATTTTTCTGATAGATGCAGATTCTAAGGAGAGAACCACCTCATAATAACTCAAAAAGGCTCCAGCTGAAACTAAGGAAAATTGGGGAAACATGCAAAAATGCTTTTTACTTGGTGAACCTGGAAACAGCACAATGGTGGAGGAGATACACACAGAGAACAAGCAACTCCTACCAAACCAGATATCCAGAGATGCAGAAGCACCCAAAACCTCAACACAGAAGCACCCAAAATCCCAACACAGAAGCAGACCTAATGTGAACCCAACATGGCTTAGGGAAATTTGTGGAAGAGGGGGAAGGAAGAATGTCAGAACCACACATTGGGTCATGACACATAGAGACATTTCCTCCTACCCCAAACTAAAGGCTAACCTCACAATGCATGACCCATATACCCCAACAAGGAGGGTTCTGGTGGAGGGGGCAGGACAAGGAGGAGGCTAACAATAGTACCAACTTGACTGTATTCACTGACTATAAGAATAAAAAAATATAAATTATTGAAATATACAAAAGACTAATCAGCTTTAGTGATTACACTGAATAACATTCTTCAATGAACCATGTAATGGGTATGGAGAAATGACTGGTTCTCTCCAGAGATTAGGAATTGGGAAAGGGTTGCACAAGTGTGGCTAGAATGTAGTTACAAATGCCCCATATAGCTTATTGAACTTTGATGTGTCCTGATTGAGATGATGGTGCCACAAACCTACCTACTTAAAAAAAAAAAAAACAACTATAATTTTATGCACCCATGCAAAATGCTTAACTGTATGACTTATGAGATTTAAGTGAGTTCTAAATATCAATGGCACTTTTTTGATTTGAATATTGTATAAGGGTTATAAAATATATCAAAATGGGACTAAAAGCAGAAGGAATACAAAGCTTCCCTGTATCTTCCTTCACCACAGTATTGCAAATATCAATTTTGTTCAAAATAAAAGTAAAAAAAATGGAGAATTTAAAAAAATGGGCTAACTCTAGAATGCATGACCCATATACCTCAACAAGAGACATCAAGGGGAGGGGGTAAGTCACAGATGATCCTAATAATGGTACCAAACTGACTGTATTCGCTGAGTACAAAACTTATTAATAAAAAATATTCAGTCTTACAAAAGTGAAGAGAATTTTAAAATTATTCAAAACACTCTATATCACTTGTATTAGAGGGCAGTTAAGAGAAATATAACTAATATAGAGATTTATTAAGCCAGGTATGGTTGTATACTTTCCTTTGGGTGGGAATTAGCTGACTATAATCCTTGGTTCAGTTACCAGATTTTAAAGTAAATTTAACAGCATACTGACACTTCCATACCATGAATTACTATGTCTCCTTTTGCAGTATCATGATAGAGTTGTGACTATATGTCACCTAGCCTCTACAGTGAATATTCCCTAGGGCTGTAAGTAAAAATTAATTCACCCCTCTTGTAGGTGTAAAGCAATAAGACTATGGAAAGAACATATATCTAACAAGCTCACAAAGCCAACCTGATATAATAATATATACATTAGTTTAAAGGAATTTGCATTTAAAATATTTTTGGTTAATGAGATGAAAATAATGGAAAGATTAAAAGCATATCTAATGATGGGTGGGATAAACTAATAAGAAAGCATAGATATAGCCAAGAATACTAAGTGTTGTCTTCTGTGTAAACTGACTAAATATGGCAATTGAAACCTACCAGGAAGATTGGACAAGTGAAATTCTTGTTTACTTAAGCAAAACTTCAAAATATATTGGCAAATTCAAATAACCAGATAGACAAAGAGATACACCCACAGTACTAGAGACTTTTACATACCTGCATTATTTTTGAAATATATTTTATTTATTTATTTGAGAGAGAAGGAGAGAGAAGTAGAAAAAGATAAGAGAAAAAGAATAGGCATGCCAGGGCCTCCAGCCACTGCAAACAAACTGCAGATGCATGCACACCCTTGACCATCTGGCTTATGTGGGTTCTGGGGAATTGAACTGGGGTCTTTTGGCTTTGCTGGCAAATACCTTAACTGCTAAGTTATCTCTCCAGCCCACATACCTTATTATTAATAGAGAAAGCAAGCATATAAAAATAGGCAATGGTACAGGAACACTAAAATATAATTAAAAACTTCAAAAATTTATATAAAAACTATACACAAGTAGAATTGAAATGCATAGTAAAATTAATCATTGAGTATTTATACTTCAAATTCAATAGTATTGAAATCATTCAGAAAATATTTACGGAGAGTGAGGATGACTTACAAGTATCATTAGATTTTTCCCAATTATTTGGGAGGATTCTAAGATTTTTGGGGAACTGTGAATTTAAGATATTCATTCTATTACTCTAATGCTATCACATTGAAATCTTGTCCAGATGGTTTCACAAAAGATCCAAACTCATAAGAAAGAAATAGCATCAATCTTTCAAAAACTTGTTCACAGAATAAAAATAGAGCATATTTCTGAATTTATTTTATGAAGCCAGCTACATTTTGGTACCAAAACATTAAGAAAGGGTTGGAAAACTTTTTCTTCTCTGTAACCAATTGAATGGTAAATGCTTGGACTCTCCAGGTCATATTGTCCCTGAAATGCCTGCTTGACTTTGTTAGTGTATCATGAAAGGAGCTATAGGCAAACTTTTAATGAATGGGTGTGTCTGTATACCAATAAAACTTTATTTGTGGCAACTAAAATTTGAATGTCATGCCTTTCTATTTTTACATTTTGATTTACTGTTTCAGGCTTCCCCTTTTTTGACATATGCTTCTGATATCTCTTTGCTCCAATTTATCTGGCTTGTGAAAATGCCATTTTTGCTCTGTTCAAATCCCATGACTGTTCCTTTTAGCCCATGGATGACCTTCTTAATTTTCCCAGGAGCTGACACTCCTTGCTAGGCTATCACCTTACAGAGGTCCCTACTCCCCACCTCAAACATTCTTTCCACAGCAGGCTGCCCTGATAAGCCCATCTTCAGCTTGTTAGGCTGACAGAGCCGCCTGCCTTCTGATGTGAAACCTTCCTCATTATTCTTGGGCTCCAGTTCTTCATGCAATTGTTTTATACCTGCTTTGACTAGAGCTCCTGTGTCATGCACACTTCCTATGCAAATGTGTTTCTTGTCCAGTTTGTCCTCTTGAGCCACACTCATGATTAATGTATATTGCTCTTAATTTAGTAGTATGCATGGCTACTCTGCACTGTTAAATCTTAATGATTTTATTGTAAAGAGAAAGATTTGAAATGAGTCAGGATCTTTAAAAACAAAATCTTAGCATTATATTTTTCTTGCTCAAATCAATATATTATTAGGAATCAGATTACCATTACGTCAAGTCTTCATAACCTTATTGTTAGTACAAATCAGTATTTTACCAATAACTGTTGATATATAAGGTATGAGTTTTCAAAGGTAATTTGGTGCCAGTAATAAAAGACTAAAGTTTTCGAATGTGTTTTTATATAGAGGAGATGACTGAAGGTTGTCTTTATAAAAGGCATACTTTGATTTATTTACGTACTGGAAATATGTCCTAAAAATTGGAAATAGATTTATACCTAAGTTACAATATATAGAAGTATGTAGCTCAAGCACATTTCACTCAAAATATTTTTTTAATTTAATTTATTAGTTTTCTTTTCAGTGAATACAGGCAGTTTGATACCATTATTTAGGCTCATCTGTGATCTACCCCCTCCCATTAGACCCTCCTTGTTAATGAAAATGGGTCGTGCATTGTGGAGTTAGCCCCCAGTTATTAGTATGATAAATGTCTCTGCAAATCATGACCCAACATGAAACTCTGATATTCTTTCCGCCCCCTCTTCCGCAAGATTTCCCTGAGCCATGTTGGGTTCATTTTTGGTCTGCTTCAGTGCTGAGGTGTTGGTGGCCTCTGAGGCTTTGGCTCTCTGATTGGGTAGGAGTTGATTTTTCTCTGCGTTGATCTCCTTCCCCTTTGTGCTGGTATCTGGTTCACAGGAAAACATCACCCTTGCTTATTTCGCCAGTTGTCCTTAGTTTCAGTTGGGCCCCTTTTGAGGTATGTTGGGGCAGCTCTCTTCTTAGGATCTGCATCTATCAGGAAAAGAGAAGCAGATTCTCCAATGGAGAGTAAGTTAGCACCCAGAAAATTGAGATAACACTTTCTTTTTTGATAGACAGTTTGATAGGTGTAGGCCCTCTTATATCCCGTGATTGATGGTAGCTTGATATTGTAGAGTGGGCTTGTGTTTGGGTATGGTTCTGACTTATTTCCCAGCTCCAGCTAAGGGTCTAGTACCACTGAGTGGATCAGTTAGCCAAATCAAGAGCAATTGATACCTCACCATGGCTGTGTACCACTATTGCACTTGTGTGGGCATCACATCCGGTTATTTGTTGCTAATTAGGTTAAACAATGTGTTGCTTGGACAGATATTGGTCATTTCCCCCAGTCGCCTATGTAGTGCCTTCTGGCACTAGACACGTTGACTGTCTGGGGACTGACTCTCTCCTGGCTTCCAGACATGTCATTCCATTCTCGCGTCAGCTGCATTATGGAGTCTTCAGCAATAGGGTCTTACCATTGGCCTTTGGTGGGTCATCAAGTACTCTGACAGAAGTCTCTCATTGTTTTGGGAAACCTTGTAGGTTTCTGTGATCAAAAGCTCATTGTGGATGGTAGGCCCAAGCTGGCAGTGGGGGTTACAGGTCAGTGTCCACTAAGAACTTGAGGAAAAACATAACTAATATACAAGAGTTAGAGAGGAGAGAGATAGAGGGGAGAGGGGGAGAGGAAGGGAAGGAAGATGTAGGAGATTTAGGTCAGTCTTGATCCTACCCTCTCCAGTGTCTTGTGGTTCAGGTGTTTCCTGTAAGGGTCTAGTGAAGGTTCAGCCATTTGGTCTGTCTTTTAGGAACTAGAATTTTATTGTACCATTGCTGATTGGGTCCGGAATACTGTTTTCCACCCTTTGATTCCCTCCCCACCCTCCCATGCATCTTATTGTCTAGTCCATGAGGTGCTTGCTGGGTATGTCAGGCATCATGGGCAGATTCAGGTTAGGTGTTGCAGATGAGTGAGACTATGTGTCGATTTTTTTTCTGTGACTGGGTAAGTTCACTGAGAATGATCTGTTCCAGGCTCAACCATTTTTCCTGAAATTTCTTTATGTCATTTTTTCTTACTGCTGTATAGAATTCCATTGTGTAGATATACCACATCTTTGTTATCCATTCTTCTAATGATGGACATCTGGGTTGAATCCAGCTTTTAGCTATTACGAATTGAGCTGCTACAAACATGGTTGAGCAAATCTCTCTGGCTTTTGGTTTGAAGGTTTTAGGGTAGATGCCCAGTAATGGTATAGCTAGGTCTGTTGGTATTTCTATACTCAGCTTTTTCAGGAGTCTCCATATTGCTTTCCAAAGTGGTTGTACTATCCTGCATTCCCACCAACAGTGAATGAGTGTCCCTGCTTCTCCACATCCTTGCCAGCATTTATTTTCATTTGACCTTTTGATGTTGGCTATCCTTATTGGGGTAAGGTGGAATCTCATAGTTGTTTTAATTTGCATTTCTCTGATGATTAGGGATGATGAACATTTTCTTAGGTGTGTGTTTGCCATTTGTATCTCTTCCTCTGTGAATTGCCGGTTTAACTCTGTGCCCCATTTTGTGAGTGGGGTATTTGTCTTCTTTTTGTTTAGACTTTTGAGTTCTTTGTAAATTCTAGAGATAAGGCCTCTATCAGTTGGATAACCTGCAAATATTTTCTCCCATTCTGTGGGTATTCTATTGGCTTTGCTTATTATATGCTTGTCTGTAAAGAAACTCTTCAGCTTCATATGATCCCAATGGTTGAGTGACTGTTTTAGAACTTGAGCCACTGGGGTTTTATTCAGGAAGTCTTTTTCCATTCCTATATCATGGAAAGTACTTCCTAAATTTTCTCCCAGTAGTTTTCGAGTTTCTGGTCTTATATTGAGGTCTTTGATCCATTTGGATTTGAGTGTTGTGCATGGTGAAATGTGTGGATCAAGTTTTAGTTTCCTGCATGTGGTTATCCAGTTTGTCCAGCACCATTTGTTGAAGATGCTATCTTTTTTCCAGTCTATATTGTTTGGGCCTTTGTCGAATATCAAGTAGCTATAGTTGCTTGGCACAAAATCCGAGTCCTCAAGTCTATTCCATTGGTCTATACTCCTGTTTTTATGCCAGTACCATGCTGTTTTTATTACTATGGCTTTGTAGTATAAGTTTATATCAGGTATGGTGATGCCACCAGAGGTATTTCTTTTGCTGAGGATATGTTTGCATATGCGAGGCCTTCTGCCTTTCCATATGAAATTTGAGATCATTTTTTCTATGTCTGTGAAGAACACTGTAGGGATTTTAATTGGAATTGTGTTAAATCTATATATTGCCTTTGGTAGGATTGTCATCTTCACAATGTTAATTCTGCCTATCCAGGAGCATGGGAGGTCTTTCCATCTTTTCAAGTCCTCCTCAATTTCTTTTTTGAGAGTTTTTATATTTTCATTGTATAGATCTTTTACTTCCTTTGTTAACAATATTCCAAGGTATTTTTTTTTTGTTGCTATTGAAAATGGGACTATGTACTTTATTTCTTTTTCTGTGTCTTTTTCATTTGCATACAGAAATGCTTCTGATTTTTGTGCATTGATTTTATATCCTGCTACTTTGCTATAGGAGTTAATCACCTTCAGGAGTTTTGGGATGGAGTCTCTTGGGTCTCTTACATATACAATCATGTCATCAGCGAATAGAGCTAACTTAACTTCTTCCTTTCCAAATTGTATCCCTTTTATTTCCTTCTCCTGCCTTATTGCTTGGGCTAGGACTTCCAGAACTATATTGAAAAGCAGAGGTGAGAGAGGACATCCCTGTCTTGTTCCTGATCTCAATGGGAATTCCTCCAGTCTCTCTCCATTAAGTATTATTTGGGCCTTTGGAGCTTTGTATATTGCCTTTATTATATTAAGATGTGAACCAGCCATGCCGATTCTCTCCAATGTTTTGATCATGAAGTGATGTTGTATCTTGTCAAAGGCCTTTTCTGCATCTATCGAAATGATCATGTGATTTTTATATTTAAGCTTGTTTATGTGGTGTATTAAATTGACAGATTTTTGTATGTTGAACCACCCTTGTGTTCCTGGGATAAATCCCACTTGGTCAAGGTGGATAATGCTTTTGATGTATTTGTTGGATTCGGTTCGCAAGAATTTTGTTGAGGATCTTTGCATCTATGTTCATTAGGGAAATAGGCCAATAGTTTTCTTTTCTTTGGGCATCTCTGCCTGGATTTGGGATTAGGGTGATACTAGCTTCATACAAGGAGTTGGGTAGTTTTCCCTGTTCTTCAATTGTGTGGCACAGTTTTGGGAAGATTGGTTTGAGTTCTTCCATGAAGGTTTGATAAAATTCGGCTGGGAATCCATCTGGTCCTGGACTCTTCTTTTTTGGGAGGTTTTTTATTACTTTTTCAATCTCCATGAGCGTGATGGGTTCATTGAGGTGGTTGATCTGCTCTGAGTTTAGCTTTGGTAGATGATATGCATCCAGGAATTTATCCATCTCCTCCACATTTTCCAGTTTTATGGACTAGAGGTTTTTGAAATGAGTCCTGATGATTCTGCCAATTTCACTGATGTCTGTTGTGATCTCTCCTTTTTTATTTTGAATTTTGTTAGTTTGGAGTCTCTCCATTTTTTGCTTGATCAAATTTGTCAATTGCCTTATTTGTTTCCTTGGATTCCAATTCATTAATTTCTGCTCTGATTTTAATTATTTCTTTCCTTCTGGAGCTCTTTGGGTTAGATTTTTCTTGTTTTTCCAATGCCTTTAGGTGAATGGTTAGGCTATTGATTTGGGATCTTTCTGTCTTTTTTATGAAGGCATTGAGTGCTATGAATTTTCCCCTGAAGACTGCCTTCATTGTGTCCCACAAGTTTTGGTATGATGTGTTCTCATTGTCATTCAATTCCAGGAATTTTGCAATTTCATTTTTTATTTCATCCACTATACATTTATTGTTTAAGAGTGTGCTATTGAGTTTCCAGTTGCCGTTGGGGCTCTTGTTGGTTTTTTTGTTGTTGATTTCTAGGACTATAGCATTATGATCTGATATCATGCAGGGAATTATGTCGATTTTCCTAAATATGTGGAGGCTATCTTTGTGACTCAGTATATGGTCTATTTTAGAGAATGTTCCATGGGCTGCTGAGAAGAATGTGTAGTCTGTGCATTTGGGATGGAAAGTTCTGTAGATGTCTGTTAGGGTGATGACTGTGAGATTTGATTTGATCCCTGTAATGTTGTGGTGGTTGAGGTGTGTTGGCATTTCCATGGAATTTAATTTTTTTTTTTCTATCTACTTTGGGTTTGGTTGCTGTGCTCTGCTTCTTGTAGGCATTTGTGTTTGGTTATTTGTTTCTTCTCTGTGGAGAATTTCCTGGAGTACTTTCTGTAGGTTTGGTTTTGTGGTCATATAATTTTAAAGCTGAGTTTTGTCATGGATAGTTTTCCTTTCACCATCTATTATAAGGGAGACTTTTGCCGGGTAGAATAGTTTGGGTTGGAAGCCATAGTTTCTTAGAGTTTGGAAAGTTTCATTCCAGGCCCTTATAGCTTACAGGGTTTCCATTGAGTAGTCTGAAGTAATTGTGATGGGGTTTCCTTTGAAAGTGGTATGCTGTTTTTCCCTAGCTGCTTTTAGGATTTTTTCCTTGGTCTCAATGTTTAGAGTCTTAATGATAATATGCCTTGGGGAGTTTCTCTTTGGTCTAGTCAGTTAGGAGTTCTGTTTGCTTCTTGAATCTTGATGGGCCTTTCTTTTAAGAGATGGGGGAAGTTTTCTTCAATTATTGTGTTAAATAATTCTCCATGCCTTTGGTCTGAAATTCTTCTCCTTCTGGTATTCCAATGATTCTGATATTAGGACGTATAAGTGGATCCCACAATTCTCTCATGTTCTGTTCACAGGAACTTTCGAACTTACTGAAATTTTTGGACTCTCGAACTGTTTCTTCCATCCTGTCTTCCAGATCAGAATTTCTATATTCCACTTCACTGACTCTATTCTTGAGAGCCTCTAGTGAGTTTTGGACTTGTTCAATTAAGTTTTGCATTTTCTACTACTTTCCTATGTATCACTTCCATCGCTTTGTCCAGCTCCCTTTTTGTCTCATTTTCTGATTTTCTTAATGATTCTTGGAGATCATCCTTGCATTTCTTTATGTTTTCATTTAGTGTGGCCAGCTGATTTTTAAGGTCCTCTTTTTTTTCACTCTCCCTCAACTCTCTTAGCTCTCTTTGAATTCCTTCCAGTGTCTTATCATATTGCTCTAGCTTAGTGATGGTAGCATCCATATGATTATCTATCCTTTGTAGCTTTCCTGTCAGTTCTAGCAGTAGTTTGGTCAAGGTTGCATTGTTCATTGCTTCCACTTGATGTTCTGATCCTAAACACTCTTCTATGTTTTGGTTAGTTGTGATCCTTGTTGGTCTGGGTTATCTGTCTGGATTTTCTTCCATTTTATTTTTCGTGTTATTTCTTTTGCACTGTGGTCTACCCATGTCAGTGTATGGGCAGGTAGGTTGGTGGAGCAGCCTGCGATCTAGCTTAATGCGAATCCAAGGCAGCCTGGGGCAGTTGTGAGCAGCCTGGGTTTTTGCTCACTCTTGCCAAAGCCGCCTACCTATAGCCTGACAGGGGCACCAAAGTTGCCTTAATTCTTACCCAGTAATGCACCTAAGCTGCCTGCCTTTGAGCTTGAAAGGGGACTGAAGTAGCAAGCCCTGAAGGTGCCTAGATTCTGGCTGGGTACTCTGGGGTCTGTAAACAGTCTGTGCTCTTCCGCCTCAGGGGAGTGGGGGATGGGTGGCGATGTACAGGTAGGGGATGGCAGCTGCGCTGGCCCTAGTGACTCAGTGTGGACTTATGTGGCTCATGCTGTGGGGTGGGCCCGCTGCACGTGCAATTGTAGTGCAGAGGCAGATGATGTGGGTACGGAATCAGGACACAGCAGAGGCTGACCGGCGGCAAGTGATGTGAGCACAGCAGCAGGGGATCTGTCAGTCACCTATTCACGGCAGGGGTGGCCCCCACAGGCCTGCGAACCGAGCACCACATGGCTGGTCTACTCGCAGGATCAGAGAACAAGTGCGAGGTAGGAGGTCTCAGCTTCAGTGCAGCAGGCTGGCAGGCGTGACTGGTGGGTGCCTGATCAGAGCACAGCCATGCGGGATGTGCGGAGGGTGTGTGGCAGGTGGGCGGAAGGGGGCGCGGGGTGCGATGGTGTGTATGGAGCGAGTGGGGCACGCGGCGGGGGTGGTCGGGGTGCCCCGGGACACCAGGCAATCAGGGTGGAGTGTGCGGGTGGTGGCAGGGCTCAGGGGGCATGGGGTGGGGTGGCCTGGAGGGGCAGGGGGCGTGGGGCGCTCTTATCAGTTAGGGGGCGAGGGCCGCGCTGTTGGTGCGGGGGGGGGGGTGCGCATGCAGGGTGGGTGTGCGGGGTGCAGGGCTGGGCGGGGCAGGGGGGCGCAGGGGAGCATGTGGGAGGCGCAGAGGGCTAGGGGCACAGGGCACGTGGGTGGTGCACGGGGTGCACAGGGGGGGCGCATGGTGCACGTGGGGGGAGGGGGTGTGGGGCACACCGGGGTGTGGGATGCCAAGGGACACCGCAGGTTTGGGGGGGCAGGGCTTGCGGGGCGGCTGAGGGTCCGCGCATGGGGTGCGGGGCATGGAGGGGGGGGCGGGGTATGCTGAGGCACGCCAGGGCGCAGGATGTGTGGGGGTGGGGCACAGGGGGCGCGGGGCACACCTGGGCACACAGGGCCACGTGCAGCGGGGGGGACGATGGCCGTTCGGGGTGAGGTGGCGTCTAGGAGCGCGGGGCGCTTGGCTGGGCGCGGGTGGCACAGGCTGCTGCGGGAAGCCACGGGGTGCTCTGGACTTGCAGGGGGGGGGCTGGTTGCGCTGGGGAAGGGGTCTAGGGTTTCGCGGGTCTTGCAGGGTGTGTGGAGCACGCTGAGTTAAGATGGAGCGTGGGACACTGCAGGTCGCCGCGGGGCACTCTGGATGCGCGGTGGGGGTGGGGCGCACGGGGGGGGCTCGCGTAGCATGGGGGTGGGGGGTAGGGGTCTCGGGGCACGTGGGGGGCGAGGGGCACACCTGGGTGCCCAGGCGTGGGATGCTGCGGGGCGCTTGGAGAACGCCTGCCGTGTGTGGGAAGGGAGCGTTGGGAGCGCAGGGGGGCAGGCAAGGGTGGGGCGCGGGGGTCTCGGGGTGTGCGGGGGACGCAGGTGTGCGGGGCCTGGGGCACTTGGGGCGTGCCTGCTGAGTGTGGATAGGGAGCGTAGGGCACGCGGGGGCTGGGGCACACGGGGGTTGGGGTGGGCGGGGGGGTTCTCGAGGCGCATGGCGGTGGGGCGCGGGGGTCTGGGGCTTGCGGGGGGAGTGGGGGCACGGGGCAGGCCTGGGCGCCTGGGGCACGGGAAGCTTTGGTTAGCTCGGCGTGTGGATAGGGAGTGTGGGGCGCGCTGGGGGGGGGCGGGGGGGCGCGGGCGTGGGGCGCCATGGTGTGTGGGGCTTGATGCGCACCTGGCGCCAGGCCGCTGGGGAACCGGGCCACACCCGATGCGGCGATTCGCGGCCGGCGGGGTGGCAGAGCGTGGGTCGCGGGGGCTGTGTGCTTCCCTCTTTTACCCGGATCTGTCCCCTCCCTCTTCAAAAAGTTCCTAATTTCCCTTGAATACTTACCTTTTTTTCCCCTTGTTTTTTGTAGTGCAGCTAGGCGGTCGCCATCTTGACCGGTAGTCGACTCTCTTCACTTAAAATATTCTTGATCCTCAGTAAGATTATTTGTCCTAGGAAGTTCCAGAAACTTTAAAAATAAATTGAATAAACATTAAAAAATGCATTCAGAGAGATGGACTTTAGGGAAGGACAACTTATATTCCTTTCTTATTGCTAATTATATAATATTTCAGGCTGGGCAACAACAACAAAAAAGGTCGATTTTGTCTCACATTTGTACTTTAATGTCATAAGATTTATACTAATGATAGCCTTATTGGTGACAGAATACTGGTAGCACCAGGCATCACATAATGAAAGGCAGGAAAATAGATAAACTTACTTTTATCTTTTATTTTAATTTTGTAGTTTGTTTTTTGAGATAGGGCCTTGCTCTAGCCTAGAGAAACCTGGAATTCACTATAAAGTCTCAGGGTGACCTCGAACTCATGCCAATCCTCATACCTCTGCCTCCCAAGTACTGGCAAACTTATGTTTAAAGCAATCTACCTTTTAATATAACCCATCTATTCATTAATTATCCAATTGTTTCTACCTGTTAACACTCCGTAATGAAGAGTAAACTTCAACATGAGTTTCAGAGGGGACAAAGCATATTTAGAACATAGCAAGTGGGACAGAATATAGAATTTTAAACTTTGGTTCAACCAAAACTTACTTCCCACTGAATTTTACATGAATAAAAAGCAAATTCTTTTCCAAAGGAAATATCACACAATACTGGGCATATTTTGCATAATCTACATATATTATGAGTGGCTCAGTGAAACACATTCTGTGAGAGGAAGATAGCCACATGCTCACTTATAAGGATGAATGACTAGAAGGCCACTACACCAAGGATAGTTTAAAGGCATATGTGGTAAGATTTCAATGTTATTTTGTGTGTTTGTATGTTTCAGGTAAAATAGATTTCTAGATCATGGCATAAAAGCAAGAATTTAATTCAACTACAATAACTAATTCAATTTCCTCCATTTTATAATATTTTAGAGTTTATTGAGACAATGTGTCATACATGTTTAAAATGTGGACCATCCTTGACTTAAATATTAGGTAAATATGTTCAGTTTGAAGGAAATTATACTTTTGCTTTAAAAGAAAATTTTGTTGAGTTGTAACACATAAAGGAATGTACAAAGCAAATGTGCAACTTTCCTTATTATCTACTCTTAACACAGTTATTGATATAGTTGACATGTATGATATATACTTAAGATGTGGCATTTGGCCAAATTTTACATCAGTGTGCTCCCATTTAGTAATCTCCACAGCACAGACTAACATATCTACCATTCCCCCTTTATAATTTTACTCTTTAACTCACTACCACTGCCTTCCCATAACACATCAATGTTCTGTTTTCTAACAATAAAAAAAAAATCACATTTTATGTTAAAGAGTACTTTAAACTATTTTTGAGAGAGAGAAATAGCTAGGTAGAGAGAGGATGGGCACACCAAGGCCTCCAGCAGCTGTAAACAAGTTAGAGAAGCATACACCCCATTGTGCATCTGGCTTACGTGGGTCTTGAGGAATCAAAACTGGTCCCTTTGGCTTTGCAGGAAAGTGCCTTAACTGCAATGCCATCTCTCCAACCCCATACTACTTTATGTTTGGTTTCCTTCATTTGCTGTAATGCCTTTGAAATTTACCAAAGTTGTTTTGGATAGCAACAATTTGTTCTAAAATATTTTATTGTATGGACATACATGAGTTGGTTTAACTTTTCACTTGTTGAAGGACATTTGCGTTATTTCTAGTTTAAAATTATAACAAAGATTCTAAGACCATCAATGTGTGGGTTTTACATAAATACAAATGTTCATTTCTCTGAAATAACTACGTCTAAATTTTCAAGATAATACTGCAGCATTTTTTTTGATTCAGTAATAATGGCTTTTTTTCATGACTAGTCCAGATTTCCAACAGCTTATGTACACACAGTCTTAGTTGATGTTGTCAGGAAGAAATCAGCTGAACTTATCTCAGGTCCCCAACATTCTCTACTCTACAGAATTTCACTTCCTGTAGATTTCTTTGCTTTGGCAGGTTTCTAATTAATTTGGTGTATTGTCCAATTTTATCTAACTGGACTATCTCAGACTGCATTATGTTACTACCAAGAAACACAATGATAAATTTCACCTTTAAAGGGCCAGGCATAGTAGTGCACAGCTTTAATCCCAGCACTTGAGAGACAGAGGCAGGAGGATTGCGGTGAGTTTGAGGTCACCCAGAGGCTATATAGTGAATTCCAGGTCAGCCTGAGCTAAAGCAAGACCCTAACTCAACCCCCCAAATAATGCATTTTCAAATTAGCTATCTTTAAAATATATGATGTTATCATTTCATTACTAATCACTTATATCACAATTTTACCAAATTATCTTACTGATTTTAATAAATTGGTTGTTCATTCAAAGATTTTTATAGGCAAAGATATCATCTTTGTGGTAGTTTGAATAGATGGCTCCTATCATTGTTTTATTAGTTTGTAGTTTGGATCTGCATCCACGAGGCTGGAGGGAGTGTTACTGGGCAGATATTAAGGTGTGGTGGTGGGTTTGAAATTTCAGTCTGAAGATATGTGAAGTGTGCCTAGCTGTAGTTCCTGAAGTGTGCTGTGCTGGGTGGCTTTATGCTTTTTCTTGTCTTTTTGTGTTTGGTCCATTAAAAGCAGGCCAGCTTTTTCAGCCATTATGGAACTTCACCTGGATCTGTAAGCTTCAATAAATCCCTTCCTCCATAACTATGCCTGGTCTGGAAGTTCATCTCAGCAAACTTGAACCTGTCTGCTACAGGAGTGGGCTGAGATGAACCAGATCATGTGGATATTGCTCTTCTGGAACTTTTGTTTTGGAGGAATAGGCATGGACTTGGTACTTGCAAATGAAGACTAATTCTGGAGTAGTGAGCAAAGCTTTATGGACTATTCTGATAAGAGTTTGAGAATGCTAAGTGCAGACAATCTTAAACTTTGGGGCTTGGCTTATGAGCTTTCTAAGGGGAACAAAAGACTACAGAGAACTTTGTTGGAACTGGGATGGTTGCATTCTGCTGCCCAGCTCCAGAGAGTTTGATAATGGTTAAATTTGTAATGGACTGATATGCTTGGATAAAGATAATTGGACTGAGAGATTTAAGATTTTTAAGCTGGAAAACCTCAAGCAAGTTAAAATTTCAGGCACTGAGACTAGTCTGAGGTTACTGAACCTGCTATTGTCAGACACATTATCAATCTTAAGGAAGATACCCCAACTGCTTTACATCAAAACAATGGAAAGGATGTCTGAGCAAAGACTATCATACAAATGTAAACTCTTTTGGAAAGAGTTGAAAAGAGAAGGGACCTAATTTTTAAGGTTATGATTTATTTGGTCCCCAAATCAAGAATATGGCTGTGTCCTGCACACCTAGTATTGTTTTCAGAAGCAAGAAAAATGCGAGGCATGATTGTGAAGTGCATATGGCTCCAGGAGCTGGTGTTGAGATGCGGCATGAGGCAGGGCCTACTGTCCTGATAAGCTGAAAAAGACTTTGGAAAATGGACTGTGGTTTGTATGAAGACCTGAAGATGTTTTGGTTATACCAGAACTATGCAAGGGCTACTATAGAGGAGTGCAATGTTGGCCCAGGATGGAAGTGTTCCCTGGCTACTCTGCCCAGCTAGAGAGGCAGAACTGGAAAATTTGGAGACTGTTGGTCTCTGGTTATGTTGAACTTGAACTGCATGAGTTTGATGGTGGTTGAGTTTACATTGTTTTAATCTCTCCATGCTATGAATCATACCAGTTGAAAATGTTTACTCTGTGCCTTTATATGTCAGAAGTATTTAAGTTGATTTATTTTACATGACTTATTATCTTAGATTGGTCAAGATTGTAGGGACCTTTGAAATTGAACAGAGTACAATTTACAATGTGTGATGGTTATGAATCTATTGATGGCCTGGCCAGAAATGTGGTAGTTTCAATAGATGGCCCCTAATGTATCCAGTGTTTTATTAGTCTGTAGTTTGCATCTGAAGCCACCTGGCTTGAGGAATTGTCATGGTGATTGGATCTTAAGGTGTTTTTGTGGGCTTGAGATTTCAACCTAAAGTTTGTAAGGGTCTGAGAATTGCTGAAGAAAGACCCCGGACTCAAATAGTATGTAAGATCAAAGTGTTTATACTGCAGAATCCGCCAGTATGTGGGAGTGAACCATTCATACAAAATGGTGACCCTGAAAGGAGCACACAGGCCCCATATAAGCACAGCTAGGGGAATTTTAGGAAGATTAGGTCATCTTTTAATATGATTGGCTAAGCAATCAGCAGTTACACTTGTACACCTTTGATTGGTTGTGCCCCACATTTTACCATCCTTGGACATGTTTAGACATGTTTTAGAGACTTTGAAGGAACTGACTCAGCCCTGGAGCCTGCTATCTCGGGCAACACTATTTTTTCATTCCAGACCAGAGGTATTGAAGGAACTGACTCAGACTCCTGGGCGGCTATCTTCCCTGGCCACATGTCAGGGTTGCTGTTGATTAACAGCCTTTTTCGTAATTTTCCACAGGTCTTTCCTGCCTCTCTGGGAAACTGAAACTTAGGCCTAGCTGTAAACTGGAGCAAATTTGATACTCTCTTTCCCCCCTTGAGATAAGTTCCATCTTAAATCCTTGAGAGGGATCTAGGGGTTGATATTGGGATTTTAATAACATAAACTGAACAGTAGCTATACCTTTTTTGACAAGCCTTATGAGAGTGTTAAGGATGTAGGGCCCACAGATGAGGGCAAGTAGCAACAGCATGATGGTCCCTGCCACCACTGAAAGGAGGGTAGTGAGCCAAGAAGACCAATTAAAAAAGAACTCATACCAGTTTTCAGATTTTTGCCTCTTTTTTCTTTATCTTGTAATCTTTTCTGTATTAGAGACATTGATTCTTTGATGATTCCAGAATGGTTAGCATAAACACAGCATTGTTCTCCTAGGGCCAGAAATAGTACACCTTGTTGAAGGAATAGGAGGTCTAGTCCATGCCTGTTCTGAAGGGTAAATTTGGCTAGAGAAGATAAGGAAGTCTCAAGAAGTGAGATTGAATTTTCTACCTCAGATAGATCAGCATCTATCACTAGGCTTAGTGCCTTGTAATATTTGTCATGTAGAACTAGGGCTGAGGTGCCCACTTTAGTGGTCCTGGCAACAACAAGCCCTAGCAAGGTGAGGACTAGGACAGCAGTGACTGCCACCCTTTCTGATCTTACAGTTGTGAGAGGAGAAAGTCTATTCTCCACATTTTCACCTAAATAATAAAGCATATTAGGAGTTAGCTGGACCAGCACACAGAATCTATCAGTGTGGTTGAGAGTTAAAGGCAGTCCTTACCTGGGGATAATTTTTCTAGCAGCTTCTTAGCTACTATGGTGGTAGTCTTTTTTTTGGGGGGGAATGCCTTCACCCATCCTGAAAAGGTGTCTACAAGAACTAAAAGGTAATTGTATCTATATAAACTCAATTTGACTTTGGTGTAATCTATTCCCAGTATGCTCCTGGTCTCTGTAGGCGTTTCCTGGTACCTTTTGTCCTACCATCAAGGGATTTACTTCCTTATAGGTAGGGCAGTAGGAAATGATCTCATTCACTAAGTGCCCTAGGTGAAAAATTTTGTAGTTAGCATTTCTCAACAGCTTCTCAAGTTCTAAGACCTAGATGGGCATTTTGATGAATTTGATGAATGAGCTGTTTAGCAAATTCTGAAGGGACAATTATTTGGCCCTCAGTTGTATGGAGCCATCCTTTTTGAAAGAGTCTTTGACACTTGGATAGGTCCTTTTTATCTTTGGAGCTGTAATGTGTGGTCAGAGTGAGCCCTGTTGAAACCACAGCCACCAATATCATGGCTGTGGAGTCTAGTGCAGCCTCTTTTGCTGCCTTATTGGCCAATCTGTTTCCTTTTGTTCTTTTATCTTCCCCCTTTTAAAGGTCCAGTCAATGGATGATGGATATTTTGAGGAGCAGCCATGTTGCCTCTTATTGGGCTAGGATCTCATCTTTGTTTTTGATGTGTTCTTTTTTTTTTCCTTCTACTGTGAGCAGCCCCCTTTCTTTAGAGATGAGTCCATGGGCATGAGACTTTTTTGCAGACACTCAGTATTCCATCTGGTTCAATTCTCTGAGCAAGGTTCCAGGTGCTAAATAACAGGTTTATTCATCTGGGTCAGCTATAAGGAGGTCATCACCATACTGTAGGAGGGTTATTTGGGGGTGTGCCTGCCAGTATTCACCCAGGTCTGCATGGAGTGCCTCGATAAAGATGGTGTGTGAGTTCTTAAACCCTTGTAGTAGCCTAATCTAGGTCACTTGTCCATATAAACCACACTCCACATTGCTCAACTCAAAGGTGAACAAGGATTCACTGGCTGGAGCCAGTGGCAGGCTGAAAAATGCTTCTTCAAGATCCAAAACCATATAGACATGCTGCTAAGGTGGCAAGCTGCTCAGCAGGGTGTATGGATTGGGCACTGTGAGGTGAATGTCTTCTACTCTTTTATTAATTTCCCTTAAGTCCTGCACAGGTCAGTAGTCATTGGAGTGGGGTTTTCTTACCAGCAGAAGGGAGCTGTTCCAGGCAGACTGGCAAGAAACTAATACCCCTGGCTCCCAGAGTCGGTTTATGTGAGGTTTTTCCCCACTTTCACTTCCCAGGACATGGAGTACTGGTGGACTCAGGATAGACTAGCTTCAGCATTTATTGTTTTGTTCATTTTTATTTATTTATTTGAGAGTGACAGAGAGAATGGCTGTGCCAGGACCTCCAGCCTCTGCAAACGAACTCCAGACATGTGTGCCTCCTTGTGCATCAGGCTAACGTGTGCATTGGGGGATGGAGCCTCAAACCAGAATCCTTAGGCTTCACAAGGAAGTGCTTAACCACTAAGCAATCTCTCCAGCCCTAGCTTCAGCTTTTAGTTGTACCAAAATTGGGACCTGATGTTTAGCTAGCCCCATCTGATTTCTTTCTGTCCATACTCCCAGAATTTCCTCCCATTATTTTTCCAAGTATGGTTCCTTATTGGCAGTCAGCGGGGACAGGGCATATAGTTTGTATTCTTCCTCTAGAGACACAGAATGGGTATGGGGCCATTTTCATTAAAGACCTGTACTCCCTTGGCACTAAAATGTATTGGTGCCCCCATCTTGGTCAGGATGTCTTGTCCCAGGAGCAAGTGTGGGCACATGGGGATGACCATAAATGAATGGGTTACCCATCCCATTCCCAAGTCCACCTTTCTTTGGGTAGTCCATGGATATAGGTTATGTCTAGTGGCTCCCTGGACCCATATTTTCTGTTAGACAGGGGCATATAGGTTATTTTAGGAGAGTGTTGCACTCCTATGTAGACTGGGAACTCTACTGTTTTCCCTCCACCTTTAGGGAAGGAGGAGATGTGAGCCCTGACACCCTCAGTTACTCAGTTCTTATATATCCAAAACTTTTGGTCCTTTCTCCCTTTTCCATTTGGGGTAGTCATTCTTTCAGTGTCCTATTTCTTTGTAGTAAGTGCACTGGTCTTTTTGGAGATAGGGTCATCCCTCCTTTTCTTAGAGGGGTTTGTTTGCCTTCCCCCTTCCATAGGCTATTTCTCTTAATTTTAGGAATCAGATCTTTCTCTCCCTGTAGTCACCAGTAGTACTCTGGTAAATCCTTTTGTTTGTCTATCTTCTGGAGTCTCCTTGTTGTTGTAGACCTTTTTTGGCATGGCTACGAGCTCTGCATTTGCTTACCAGCAAACCCATCCATCTGTTGAAGGTTTCTGCAGATGCCTGGAGCCTCCTGGTTGACAAAAGCCATGTTCACAGTGGACTGATTTTCCTTTTCTTTAGGGTTGAGTGGTGTGTAAGTGTGGTAGGCATCCAATAATAACTCTGGAAAGGCCCCTGGGCTTTCCTCCTTACTTTGTATGACCTGGCCTATTTTAGACAAATTTGTAAGCTTTCTCGCAGCCTCCCAGAGGCCACCCATTAGAGTCTGGCAGTAGACCTTCAGCCTCTCTTTACATGCTGGGCCGTTAGGGTCCCAGTTCAGGAGAATCTAGGGCAAAGCTGTGTCAATATTGGCCTGGACCACCGTGGGCTGGCCATTTGGCCCTGGAAAGAACTTTCAGGCTGCAACTACCACCCGTTCTCTTTCCTCAGTTGTGAAGAGCACCTGCAAAAGCTGTTGGCAATAGCCTCATGCAAAAAAAAAAAAAAAAAAAAAAAGAGTCAGACTGGAGATCTCTGGCCCCAAGAGATAGGGGTCTTGAGTGTACTCAGAAACCCCTGGCCCAGAGGTAATAATTGGTATGGCTGCCTAACCTTCATGGGCCTCCAGAAACAGAGCAGAACAAAGACACAGAGTACAGAGGAGCTCCCAAATTCACCAATTAGCAGAGAACTATCAAGTCTGGGAATTATCCAGTGATCCTGGGATGAACCCCCAATTATAATGGTCTGAGAAACACTGAAGAAAAAACCCAGACTCAAATAGTATGTAAAAGCAAAGAGTATTTATTCTGCAGAATCAGCCAGCATTTGAGGGTCAACAATTCATACAAAATGGTGAGCCTGAGAGGAGTACACAGGCCCCTTTAAAGCACAGCTAGGGGAATTTTAGGAGGATTAGGTCATCTTCTAATGTGATTGGCTAAGCAATCAGCAGTTACATTTGTACACCTTTGATGTGGGCTACGGCCCACATCTTACCATCCTTAGACATGTTTAGTCATGTTTTAGAGACTTTGTAGGAACTGACTCAGCCCTGGAGCCTGCTATCTTGGGCAAGTCCTTTTTCTTGGTCATAGTACAGAGGTATTGCAGGAACTGACTCAGGCCCCTGGGTGGCTTTCTTCCCTGGCCACATGTCAGGGTTGCTATTGATTAACAGCCCTTTGTTCATGGTTTTTCACAGAAGTCTTGCCTGCCTCTATGGAAACCTGAAACTTAGGCCTAGCTGTAAGCTGGAGCAAATTTGATCCTCTTAAAGATATGTAAAGTGTTCCTAGCTGGAGTTCTTGAAATATGCTGTGCTGGGTGGCTTTAGGCTTTTGCTTCTCTTTCTGTATTTGGTCCTGTGAAAGCAGGCCAGCTTCTTCTGCCATTATGGAACTTCCCCTGGATCTATAAACTTCAATAAATCCCTTCCTCCATAACTGTGCCTGGTCTGGAAGTTTATCTCAGCAAACCTGAAGGTGTCTACTATAATCTTCCACTGTTTATTTCTTACATAATTCATTCCCATTTAATTTTTACTGCATTAGCCAGAACATCCAAAACAATATTGGAATATGTTGCACTAGTTTTGATTTTAAAGGAACACTTTAAAAATCTTACGATTATCATGTTATCTCTAAGTTTTTAGTAGATGTTCTTTATCAACATATTGAAATTTTCTTTGTATTCATAAGTTGCTAATATTTTTAATTTTATCACAAATTATTACTCATTTTCCTAAATAGTTTGTCTTTATTTTGAAATATTTTTATTCATTAAATTTAGTTACTAGACAGAGAAGCAGATAAAGAATGGGCATGCTAGGTCTTCCAGCCACCAGAAAAGTACTCCATATGCATGTTCCACCTTGTGTATCTGGCTTATGTGGGTACTGGGGAATCAAACCTGGGTCCTTAGGCTTAGCAGAACAGTCCCTTAACTGCTAAGCCATCTCTCTAGGCCCTTGTCTGTATTTTGAAAATGTTTGTTATTTCTCCTCTGCTGTCTGTATCTGTTACAGTATATGAACATATGTTGAATGGCCATGTATTTCTGCAGGAATTCAATTTGTTCATCATGTGTTATTTTTTATTATTGTATTGTTATGTATTTATGAGAGAGAGAGAGAGAGAGGGTTAGAGAAAGGGAAAGAGAATAGGCACGCCAGGGCTTCCAGCCTCTATAAACAAACTCCAGATACATATGTCCCCTTGTGCATCTGGCTTACATTGGTCCTGGGGAATCGAACCTGGGACCTTTGGCTTTACAGGCAAGTGCCTTAACCAGTAACCTATCTCTCTAGCCCTGTTATGTTTAATATATTATAAAAATAATTTACTACTGTATTATTCAGGGTTGCTGTTTCTTTGTGTTTATGAGTGTGTTTCAATTAAAAAAAATGTTTCCTATGTAGTATTGTCTGGTTTAGGAATTATGGCTATACTCTTTTCATAAACAGTGTAGGAACTATCATTTTGTGAAAGCATCATCACCATTTGTTGCATATTATTTTCTTATTGATCTCCATGTTTATTAGGGTGAGATTAGTCTTGTAGTTAGGATTTGTAGTCCTTTAATCACTAAAGATTGGACTATTTTTTCTGGTATTCATTAGCTGTTTTTACTTCATCATTTAAAAAATATTTATTCAGTTTTATTGCTCATTTACTGATCAAATTATCTGCTCATATATATGAACATACAATAAACTGTCCATATTTCCATTAGGTTATCTTTGTTTGTTCTCTATCCCCCCTTTCTTTTATGGCTCCTGATCAATGGGGTAGCAGAAGCATCTTATTATCATGTAGAGCTATATTTTTGGTCTTGCTCTCATATCCTGAGCATAAAGCCAGATTCCTGAAGCTTCACATGTGTCTCACATTTCTTTTTCTATTATCCCTCCTCTCTAAATAAAATTGTTGGGAAAAAATGAAGGACAAAATTCTATATTCATATAACAGTATTGCATTGTAAACTAGTCCATATGCTTTTCATCGGTCTTCCCCTACTGGTAACAACTTATCATTGTCTAACAGCAAAGCTAGAAAATTGACATGAGATACCTCTTATAAAGTTAAGAAAGAAATCTCTACACAAAGCACCTGATTTTGTAACTTGTCAAAATATGATCCATATGGAAACTATATCTTTCAAGAATATTCACAAAATCTTTCATTTTCAAGTGATTAAATTTTAAGCCTGAAGAATTTCTTGTCTATAATGATTTTTATAAATTTTGAGGTGTTTTTTTGTTTCTTCTCTGTATATTCTCATATGTTTGTTTCCAGTCTGTTATACTGTGACTTCTTCTGCTCTTTGTCTAGGCACTGTCATCCTCCCCTTTAAAATATGTTTCTATGTTGATAACTCAAATATCATATATTTAGCCGAGTTTCACTTTGTGTTCAGCCTGTATTTTTTAAAATTTTTTTGTTCATTTTTATTTACTTAGTTGAGAATGACAGAGAGAGAAAGATGAAAATACACAGAGAGAATGAATGTGCATATCAGGGCCTCCAGCCACTGCAGATGAACGCCAGATGCATGTGGCCCCTTGTTCATCTGGCTAATGTGGGTCCTGGGGAATAGAGCCTTGAACTGGGGTCTATAAGCTTCACAAGCAAGCCATCTCTACAGCCCAGCTTTATTTTTTAATTTTACTTATTTATTTCATTAGCATACAGAGATTTGGTTATAATTCATTCTGGCATTTTAAAATACAGTTTGTTTTATTTTATTTTCATCTTCCTTCTTCTCTCCAATTTCCCTATCTAATAATTCTCCCTCCCCCTTCAATTATCTTATCTTTTCTCTTCACGATAGTTAAAAACTGTAATTCACCTAGATGTCCATCAACAGATGAATGGATAATAAGAACATGATACATACACATAAGATTATACTCAGCAGTACAGAAAAATGAAACTGTGAAATATGTATGGAAATAGATGTAACTGGAAAATATTACTAAGTGAAGTGACCAAACCTCACTGTGGTGGTTTGATTCAGGTGTCCCCCATAAACTTAGGTGGTTCTGAATGCTAGGTTCCCAGCTGATGGATATTTGGGAATTAATACCTCCTGGAGGGAGTGTATTGTTGGGGGCAGGCTTAAGGGCTTTATAGCCAGGTTCCCCATGCCAGTGTTTGGCACACTCTCCTGTTGCTATGGTCCATCTTATGTTGGCCAGGGGGTGATGTCCACCCTCTGCTCATGTCATCGTTTTCCCCTGCCATCGTGAAGCTTCCCCTCGAGCCTGTAAGCCAAAATAAACCTCTTTTTCCCAGAAGCTGCTCTTGGTTGGGTGATTTCTACCAGCAATGCGAACCGGACTGCAACAGTAAAGTGGTACCGAGGAGTGGGGTTGCTGCTAGACACCTGACTATGTGGCTTCAGCCTTTTGTAGCTGAATTTCAAGAGGAATGTGGAAGGATTTGAAACCTTGGCCTAAGAGATGCCTCGCAGTGCTGTAAGTACAGCTTAAAGAACTATTCTGGTCTGAGCTCCAAGACCTGAATGCAGTAAGAACTATGGACTGTGAGGTTTGGCTTAGCTTAGGAGGGTGAGAAAGAGCTTTGCTTGGACTGGGCTAGCAGTTTGTGTGAGAAGCTTGTTCTTGTGCCCATGTCCTGAGAAGTTGTGCAGGGTTGCTTTGCGTAGAAATGAACTGGTGTGTGCAGAGGGATATGGCACAGAAAGAAAAATCTTTGGGTGAAATCTTGCCCGTTCAGCTGCAACTGAGCGATTACAACCTTTGAGACTGGGCTAGCTGACCTGCGCTGGGGCAACAAAAAGAATGTCAACTCTTTTGAAGGGGCCTGAGTGCTCAAGGAGTGTCCTGTTCTTCAAAGTCTGCTTTATTCCCCCCTGGATTAACAAATTGGCACCCTACCTGGTATCGTGGAGTATA